>NC_045740.1:29142086-29442086 GCF_008692095.1 Etheostoma spectabile | reverse complement strand
AATTTCAGTCTCAATAATTCCTAATTTCTGCTTTTCTAACTCAAACAGCAGGTATAATTTCCTAAAAATGAGGTTTACTGACCATAAATTCCAAAAATAACTGTTAAATTAATTAATAAGTTAGTGTTAAACATCAAAAAAAGTGACTAACATTGAAAAAAAAAGAGTCAAAAGTTTTGAAAGGGACAAAAACGTAAGAACAAGTTAAAAATATTGATAAAAAGCGTCAAATGTTTTTCAATTTTGCGGGCAAGACATACACAAAGGTTAAAATATAACCGCCTGATTGCAAGGGGTTAACGAGGAAACAATTCAATTTTATTCACAGTATCAAATCATAAGGTATCTTGAGACCCTCTACTGATAGAGTAAGTTAAATCGCCATGGTAACTCATACTGTCACCTATCTGCTCCCAGGTAATGTTGGAGATTAGACATCAACCGGTGTAAAAGCACCGCCTACTGACCAATCAAAACTCACCGTTCTTAGAAGATCAGGTGGAGCTCGGTGGGCTCGTAAAAGTTAAACCATTTAGAAACTGACAACCCCGTTAACATCCCCCGATGGCTAAATTTATGAAAGATATAGAGTTTCAGCGTAGGGAATTGCGTATAGGCTATTTGTGTTCAACCCTTGTGTTGTCTTCCCGTCAACCATGAAACAGTTTTCGCTTTTTCTGACATTTTTGTCACTTTTTCAATTTTGTGGGTTTTTTTTTTTTTTTTTGCTGTTTTCCAAAGTTATTTGATATTTCTAATGTTGACATTTTCAGCGCTTATTTACAACGGCCATTTTTTGTGATTTAAAAAAAAAAAAAAAAAAAACCTGAAAACCCAAATTTGACCCAAGGACAACATGAGGGTTAAGAAGATAAAAGTACTGATTATTTAAATGGAGTCTGGTGGGTTTGGTGATGGCTGATTTCGCCCTTAAATGAATAAATAAATAAATGACTGGAATACACTACAAAATACCCGGAAACTTACATCTCTGATCCCAATCTCCACCTTTAAGCAAAACCTCCAAAATTACATTGCTGACTCTTGTTCCTGCTGACAATCATGAATCCTATTTATACACACATATTTAAGCTCTTATTCTTTATCTTTTTTCGTTGACTGTCTTTTTTAATTCGGTTGCTTGTTGTTCTATGTGTCATGCGTTTGACTATGTAAAGTTGTACAGGATGTTCCTATTTATTTCTGTAGCCTCTTGGCCAGGTCATGTTTGTAAATGAGAATTGGTTCTCAAACAGTTTACCTGGATAAATAGAGGTTAAATAAATAAATTAAAAAAAAATATGAAAACATATTCAAATGTCGGCTGAGTGAGTTTAGCCAAGGGATTTCGTATAGGCTACTATATGTCGGCTTCTCGAGCCGTGTGTTGCCAATGCGCACATCGGTTTGAATCATGTTTTAATATTTTTAATCGCATGATTGTTTCCCACTGCCAGGAATAATAGGCTAAAGCAAGGACAGTGTATGGAGAGAACAAGTTTTATGGTCATAGCTTGTGCTTGATTGATGGAGAAGTGCTTTCCTTCCTGTTTTAGGAAGCAGCGACTTTATTACATTTTGCCTGTTAAACATACCTGTGTTCCTCTTATTTATGTAGAATTATAGTTTACTCTCATGTAATACATGTGGCCCTGGTCTATGTTTGCTATTGGTCATGCTGTGCAAACGCTCTTTTATGTCAACGTGTGGGTCGCTGGGTTGAGTGAACTAGTCGTTAACCACCGTCGTGACACAGTTGAAGCAGGGTAACTGAAATAAATCCAGGGGCATGGTGATATTGATTGGCAGTACAGGCCTCTGGTCTTTGACGAGAAATTAAGTCGCATTCTTATTCAAATATGTCATATTCTTAGTCATAGCCACCACATGCCTGACGGCTTTGGTTCCATGGTATTATTAGTAAATACACACTTTCTTTCCCAACGTACGTACATCCTCATCTTCAGGCTCAATTATGAGATGAAAGATTCAAGATGGTCCATCTCTCCCTTCCCCCCCCCCCCCCCCCCCCCCCCATCCCCATCTTTGGTATACATACAGAAACAAGATTTGAAGGAATGATTTCTTGATTTATTTTTACAATCTCTCCGTCTTTAGTGAATTCATTACTCATTCATGCTGTCTCATTTTTAATCATTTCTCTTCACATTTCATATTTTAAAGCCCTCTTGAGCTTTGACTTAAATTGAATGTTGTGACTAGTCAGTGTGGGGGCTGCCGAGATAAAAAGACAAGCCAGAAAAACCCCGGTGGATTGAAAGCTTTTCTATGCAGACTTGTCATGTTCTGTGGAAGAAGTGCTAAATTAAATACTGAAAAGGCGCCCCCCCCTTTAAAAGATTTGCCTGCTCCCTCAACGTCTCTCCCTGAAGAAAAGCCACTTCAGATTAAAAAGAACCGACACAACATGGCAGCCGGGACAAAGAGGTGCCTCCAGAGTGTCAAATGTCAAATGAAATGCCAGAAAGAGTTCCTTAAAGAGATACTTCGATTTAGCATTGAGCTTTGTATTTGTCATATTTTCGAATGGCCATGCTCCCCTCCCTCATGTCCCCTTTAGACTAGATTTGTCTGTATTGTGGGTCTGGAAAAAAGCCTGCGATGACACACAAATTGGCATTTATCGTCACTGGAGGCATTATTGTGTACCACCGGGACACATACTGTAGGTACAGATTGGAGAATATAAAGGACACTTTATTACGGATGGACCACTCAACACACTACGCAAGGTTTGCCTGCTACGGAGTCCAGCACCTCATCCAGCGGTGTCCCCCGATGCCGCTAACCGGGTAAGGGGACATCGATGAGGGCAGGAGTTCCAGCTACGTGGACTAAGCTAGACAATCAAACTGCCCACAAGTGTCGATCATTAAACAAACTGGACTACATCCTACGTCAACGAAACCCCCAACACAAGTTCAGAAACTACTGTTTTGGTTTTTATGGAAACATGGCTGTACAACAGGGTACCGGACTCTGCTATCTAGCTACCAGGCCTGCTAGCCTTCCGAGCAGATGCTGCTCTGTTGGCTAGAGACTGGTCCAGAAATGGGGGGGGGGGGGGGGGCTTTTGTCCAACACTGGTGGAATTTGGGACTGTTAAATGCCAACCATTCTACATTCCACGCAAATTCACGGCTGTGTTTTTACATCACTTTTACACCGTTTACATCACTCCAAGCGCTACTGCTACCAATGCATTTTATGGAGCCTATAATATGTGTGCACTAAATGTAGCCTGTTTCATATGTCATTTTAAAAAATATATATATATTTTAAATGTCTAACGCCACTCTGAAATTTTGTGTATACGGTTAAAATGACAAAAGACACTTAAGTTGAGTGTAATGCCTCACTGTTTGTCTGTAAATGGTTGGCGTGGCTTAGGTGTGGACTTTTAGAGCAGTTAATCAAGTGCATTCTGGGATTTGGTGTCTTTCATCCACATGAGCCAAAAAAAAATTCTGTCTTTCCTCAGCCTAGAAGGCACCAATTTTTAAAAGGAAAAAAAATCACATTTCTACCACATTTTAAAGATATAGGCATGTTTCCAACAATGAAATATCCCTTTTAATCGATATGTAGGCCATGCAGCCTTTTGTCTTTCTCCTCGTCAGCTGGACATTTCAGTAGCTGTATTCCTGGAGCTGCTGTGACAGTGATGACACATATCTAATTCAAAGGAGCCATGTAGGAGTCAGTAAAGTGCGGGCTCCTTTTGAATGTTAATATTGTAGATACAGACGGTGCTTTTAAGACCCGTCCTCAGGTCTCATTCCCAGCGCAGGCCTCCCAAGTGTACATGTCAAACACACTTTGAAGTTCTTAGCAATCTGGCAAAAGAGCCTGTTAGTACCTTGGTAACAACACTGCACTCTAGCTAAGAAGTTTAGAGTCTGAAAGAAGAGGCTCTGGAAAAAAGGAGAAGGAGACTCCGGTGGAGGGGACGTGAGGCTATTTGAGGGGTGTGTGTCATTTTCCAATTAATACATGTGGAATATTCAGGTATTTTTCAGACCATACATACGTACGTACATATACAGAATATGCACCTCAATCTGGGTTGTAGTGCAGGTTTATGGTCAGCTGTGTTTTGTTGTAAACAAATCAACCAGCCAAAAGTTTCCAGGGCTGCAGACCCGATAAGGAGAAACCAAGCTACTTTTAGACTCGCATATCAGGTTTTTGGATATGCACACACATCGCTACGCTGAGCTTTTCAAGAAGCTGGTTGAAGGAATGAAATGGTGCAACAAGTCCGCTACGGCTACCTGTAAACCGGAATATTAGTGGATTTATGTGCATGTAAACATTGTGTAATGTTTGTTTGTCTATGGAAAGCCATTTGACATCAGGCCTTCAAATGTGTAAAACACACATGTTACTTTACTTAATCTTTGCTTTATATATCCTTTTGTCTTAGGCCATTTTCTAACGATGTACTCACATTGACTGAATGTCTCTTACTGTGTTTATGCACATTTTGAAGTATTGCACTAAAAAGCTGGATGGAAATGGCAACAATTGATCATACTTACTCACTTGCGCTTAAGTTTTTACACTCGCTTGAGGTGGTTTTTGCCTTTCCTAAACGAGTTTGTGCGCTTAATGGGAAATGGTAGCTAACATTTAACCCACTGGACTGATTGTCTCTGCTGTCAGCATCTCCTCCACATTATGGGAATTTTTCCAGATATTCCCATAATGTGTCTTTCTCCGGAAACATGGTCGATACTCGCGGACGTGAAGGAACAATTAAAAGTTGCCTAATTGAACCAAATTCCTGAAGATCTCTCTCCATTGCCATGGCGACCTGTTTTGTTTGTGTTTAGGAACCTCTACTCTTACTTTGTTTACCAGTAGATGCATAGAGCCAACTTCTCATCAAACTATGCTGTAGTCTAGGCTAATCGCTGATAAATGAAGAGATGTTTTTTGTTTTACATTTTCAAACTTGTAGTGTCCATCCCCAACTGATACTGTCTCCAGTGACTTATCTTGAGACAGTTTATCAGATATCGTGCAGCTCCCTCAGAGCCACAAAAACCTTTTTCTAGAGATCTGTTAGCTCAGTGGTAGCTACGGGCCTGCTTGCAAGGCATATTAACATCAAATTTACAGGTTGTCTTGGAACATTGGTGTGAGTTGAACAACGCAGAGTGGACATCTGGTGTAGAGTAGTGGGAAGGAGGAAGTTTGGTACTGGCAGGGGTCAACCTGTCATGTAAACCCAAATTAGACACCTGCCTAGCTTCCAGACCTATGGGTCCCACCACGACCGAAAGCAACGTGTTATTGGTCTACAGCCTCACACAGCATGGCTGTTGAATCTTTTGTTCATCTTAAACATCACATGCTCCTCCGAGGTTAGACCTTTTCCATTTTATAAAGACCATGAGCTTTCCTTCAGCATCACAATCAGTCATAAGTGTCCCCCTCTCACGCAATTATGTGATAATCTAACCGCAGATTAGTTTAAGGAGCACATTCACACTCCCAAGGGGATACATGCTTTTGATTTTAATGAGGCCACAGTCTTTACTTTAGCTCCTTCCTGAAGGACAAACATCACATTTTTAGCCCCTCTACCAGTAACGCCTTGCAGCCTCTATACATACTATTAGCAGGGTTTTTTTTCGACTTTTTCAAATTTGCATTTGTTAATAGAAACTTTGCAAAGTTTCTACAAACTTTACTCTCCACTGCAATAAAGCATAGCGCACAATAAGTTGTGGACTCAAAGAGGCTAAGGGGTGGCAAGCGTCACTGCGTGCCAACAACCCATCTGTCACCCACGCTGGGATCCAATGCTGACGCAAATCCACAACAGTGGACAGTGGGAACAAAATCTACTCCTGAGATCAAATCAATTTTCACAACATGACACAAAGATACAACTGCTGTTTGAGATTGACTCTATACCCCCCAGCGCTCTCAACACTTTTGATTATGATTTTCCATTAACGAGACAAGATTCCAACCCCCTCCTCCGAGACCCTGCTTCTCGTCTCTCCTTAAAAGCCGTGTAGCTCTCCAACTATTTTTACTGACTGCAAAAACGTACTGCTTTAGATTATATCCCCAGTACTCTGTGCCCTCCTCTTGCGCCTGCCCAATCAACCTGCATGTCTTACACACACACACACACACACACACACACACACACACACACACACAGCCCCTGCAAGCATAATATAATTGGACAAAGATTTGAAATAACGGCGTCTCCCAGTAGTTTTTTTTTTTTTTTTTTTTCTCCTGGCAGCAGTGAATTGATAATCCACTCTTTAAAATACTCCTGGGGTCTTTGCTCTCATGTGGAGTTGCTGCTGAATTGGTAGAGGCAGAACTTAGGTCCGTAAAACACTCAATTCTCCATATCTCCCACTGTCTAATCCTAATTGCCCATGGCTGCGGAACCACAAAAACAGCACCATGCCAATAATGCAATTAATTATGACACAAACTTTAACTTATTTGTTGCAGTAGCCACTAATCTTGAGTAGATTTCCGCTGTGGGGCTGAAGTTTTTATCCAAGGATCGTTCATGTAATGCTACACTGTCTTATCGACAAAGCTTTCTTGCATCTCTGGAAAAAGGTTGCCTTGTGGAATCTCCTCCTTGGAGACTGTTTTTATCATCCCAGCTCCAAGACTGATCATTTTATCAGACTCCACTGGAATAGAAACTTCAGAGTAAGCTAGTGAGAGGAAGCAATAAATATTAAAGGCAGGGTTTGTAACCATTTCAAATGTACACCTTTTTTAATATAAGTTTGAAATGCTCTATACACCCTGACAGCTTAAGCCGTTCAGAATGGTTAGACGGAGCCCGGAGAGCATCAAGGGGAGGGGTTGGAGGAGCCATGAGTGCATCAAGGGGAGGGGCTAGACGGAGCAGCAAGGGGAGGGGTTAGACGGAGCCCTGAGGGCATCAAGGGGAGAGGTTGGACGGAGCCCCGAGGGCATCAAGGGGAGGGGTTAGACGGAGCCCCGAGGGCATCAAGGGGAGAGGTTGGACGGAGCCCCGAGGGCATCATGGGGAGAGGTTGGACGGAGCCCCGAGGGCATCATGGGGAGGGGTTAGACGGAGCCCCGAGGGCATCATGGGGAGGGGTTGGACGGAGCCCCGAGGGCATCATGGGGAGGGGTTGGACGGAGCCCCGAGGGCATCAAGGGGAGCGGTTGGACGGAGCCCCGAGGGCATCAAGGGGAGGGGTTGGACGGAGCCCCGAGGGCATCATGGGGAGGGGTTGGACGGAGCCCCGAGGGCATCATGGGGAGGGCTTGGACGGAGCCCCGAGGGCATCAAGGGGAGCGGTTGGACGGAGCCCCGAGGGCATCAAGGGGAGCGGTTGGACGGAGCCCCGAGGAGATATTATCAAATCTTGCTAACTTTTCAACATTACCAACCCTACCTTTTAATTCAGTACCCTACAGTTTTGAATATACATTATTGAAGACGTTAAAAAGAAAAAGGATAAGTAACAATATTTTGAGAACCTAAAAGAACCCCAGTAGATTTATTTATTTTTATGTGATCAGTTGGAAAAACTGAGAATGAGAGCAAGTCTTAACACAGTGAATAGTGAAGGACACGTATGTTCTGATTAGACGGCCTTTCATGATGCCGGGTCTGTTGAAGGAGAGCGATAGTGAGAGTAGCCCAACAAACCGGTAATCCTGTTGCATTGTGAGATGAGATACTGTAGTTAGCCAAGTGACCTTGGCTTTATGTGAGAAGGATATTGCCAGAGGGCTGCACGCCTCATGCTGGGAGATATTGCTATTTGGCGCACAGATACTGCAGCTGAAGCCCAGCATGCATCGCAACACATTCTTGTAAGGGTTTGTTATGGGGTTCCACTTTCTATAGAGTATGGAACATATTTTATTATATTTAATGTTATTCAATAGAAATAATCATGTTCCATCTGTTATCATCTCGTAGTGAAATGAGACCAGCATTTCCCCACTGTAAGGATGTATAAAATGAGCTGAAATATCAGCCCCAGATGTTGAAATGCATTAACTAGCTCTATCTAATGTGTCAACTTCAGATGTGGAAACATTACTGGCTATATACTGTCAAATTAATTGAATAACTTGAACCCCCCTTTTCTGTAAGTGATAAGTCTATATCCAGCTTTCCTAGGGGTTGTGCACACAGGGATCAAGTACACTGAACTCATTGCAATACATTGCAGATTTCATATATTCCTGTGCCTTGGGACACTTTGGTCCGCATTAGGGACTTGAGACAAGAGTAAAATATTGTCTAGGCTTTTAATCTATGATGTCTAATGGCAAAATAAAATGACTGCAGGCTGTCCGGAAAACATACTCCCTAATTCAAAACTGCTAGACGTAATAAAAAACAAAACTCCATTTGAAGGTACAAATCCTGACAAAGTTTGAGACCACAAAATCTATCTTCTACTCTTTGTTAATTGAACTTCTCCAGGCTAGCATTTGGAGAGAATTGTTAATTTCACAGTATTGATTGGCCTGTACCGGGACTTCAGAGTAACATTGGCAGCGCTGCAAATAGTGCACAAATCCAATCTCTTGCCCCTTTTTTTGTAATTACGAGCTGACATTATCCTTTACATTAAAATTTCATGACCTGGGGACAAAGGCACGCCACTGAAAAATAAATCAGCCAAGGCTGTCAATCGAAGAATGAACAAGTTAATTGTAAATCACAAAAACGTGTTTTTTTGTGCACCTTGTCCTTGTATTTTCCATGTTTTTATAGTTTGACAACTGACCACAAAGTACTGAAGGCTTGTCAAACTTTCAGTAGTCAACTGTATATCTACGATGTTTCACTTCTGCGATTAATCCGTTGCCACCAACCTTTCCACCTGATGTCCCTCTTTTTAGCCAAATGTCCGTCCATGTTCTCTCTCTCTCTCTCTCTCTGTTAGCGTTCTAACCTCTGGTGGATTTCTGAGGACAATGGTTACCTGGTCCTCAGATCTCTGCAGGGTAAATCCAGACAGCTAGCTAGACTATCTGTCCAATCTGAGGACTATGGTGACCTGGTCCTCAGATCTCTGCAGGGTAAATCCAGACAGCTAGCTAGACTATCTGTCCAATCTGAGGACTATGGTGACCTGGTCCTCAGATCTCTGCAGGGTAAATCCAGACAGCTAGCTAGATTATCTGTCCAATCTGAGTTTTTATTGCGGCCCAAGACAATAGTGATTGGTTTAAAGAAATGCCGATAAACAAGAGCATGGTTTTCTCCCATCCCAGAATGCTGTGGACCTGTCAAACCCCCCTCCTCAGCGCTGTGGAGGAAGGTCTCGCAATGCGAGACACGACTTTGAGTACGAAATTGGACGGTAGTTTTACCCTTTCCAAATACAAAAGCTTGACCTCCTGATGCTAAGGTTTGCTTCAAGCTACAAATTTAGCGCAGGGGCAGTGGTCAGTTCACGACATTTCAAATGGAGGGGCCCGGCCTGTTGTTTTAGGGGTACCAAAGATATGAAGCACAAGTGTTACATTCCACCAACCTTCCATAGATTTGGTTCTACAATACACTAACGATAGAACACAAATGCAAGAATACTCATTCACTGCGGGTCTACATTTTATTTATCACTGCATATTAATATCCCCTCTTTGGGCAATAAAGGTGACGATAAAATGTATGAAAACATGGGAAGGGGGGCCCAGAGGCTTAATTAATACGGGGGTACTTGCCACCCTTTCCCCCTCTAGAACTGCCCCTAATGTAGCTCCAAATGTTCCCTACTGTATGTTGCCAACAAGTGCATTTTTTAGATGCCTTTGGCAAGACTCAGTCAGTGGAAACTTTAAATAGTCAAATTCAGCCAATGTGTGTAGCTAACAGCTTAATTAGCTAGCTAGCCACAGCTGATAACATCCAGCAAACTGCTTTCTTATGTGCCTGGTTAGAAATTAGACTGCTGCTTTTCCTAAAATTGTCTACAATCAAGGGCACTTTGTTTTGGTTTTTAATATACTAAGAATGTGAAATGCTTAGTATTCCTCCGTTACCCCTGTAAACTGCATGTGAGCCATGAGAAGATTACCATAGAGGCTTAGTCATTTGCAAACAAACAGTTATTTAAATTATAGCCAAATCATTTAAGTGGTGTCCTAATGACTCCAGATTAGAGCTCATAGTCCTTTCCTTTTAGTTTATATTGGTCATAAATATAAGAATGAAGAGAGAGGAAACCATTGAGAGTGAACTTAACATTTCAAACACAGTATCACGAGCCAGTGGCTACATTTGGTGCAAAAACACCATGGCAACGCATGCCACCATATCCACCACAGATATTGCCAAAAGCAATTTTTCAAAGAACAAGATTTTAAAGTGCATCTCTCTAATTCAAGCGCTATTTCCTTTGCCCTGTCCCAGTTTAACCATGTTGGCTGTAAGTCCCCCCACACACACACACACACACACATATATATATATATATATATATATATATATATATATATATATATATATATATATATATATATATATACATATATATATATATACACACACACACACACACACACACACACACACACACACACACACACACACACACCACACACCCACACACACACACACAGCAAAGTGCCCACCCATCTGTTGAACCTAAGACGGCATGCGAATTCCCACCAGAGAGGAAATGTTCTATCAAACGATGAACTTATCTGCATGCAAACACTGGCTTCCAGGGAAAGTCTGGGGTCCTGGGCCCCGGGGTGCGTTGCAAAAGCCTGTGCATCTTCCTGCAATGCAAAGTCAAGCTGACGCAAGATACAGTATTGCCCTTGGCTAAGCAAACTATCCTTTCAACCTAATGTATTGCTATTGTCATCTAAGTACAGGATGGTTTTAATGTCAATTATTGAAATTACTAACAGGGGTTGAGCTATTGTGTTCCTGTGTGCAGTCAGAAAATATCTTTAGCTGCAGGTTTTTTTTTTTGAAGAACTAACTTTTTTTTAGAAAATTGGCTAGTCAACGTCAATCACATAGACTAAAGCTTTGTTAGAACAAAGAAGTATTGCATTCATTTAGACTCAAAACTCCCTGCTGGCAACCAAACACCTTCAAACCCTTTTTTTTGAAAGTATACACAGGCAGAGCAGTACCATTTAGTGCACTTTTTAGATGGATAAAGGCTGACAGAAGTGATTAGTTACAGACATTTTGAGGCACACCCTGGCTGAGGATGTATGTGTAAATATTGCAATGTTCTATTGTTAGTGGCCTCGGGGGGGGAAAGGTATAATAAGCGGTCACCTATCTGTGGGCATAAATCTGACCAACAGGTCTCTGCAGGCCTCGAGCTACAGCTGAGTGAACTTCAGTTGGGTTTCTTCCCCGTGCTTAGACTCCCTGCATTTAAGCTTCCAGTGTCCTGTCATCCTATTAGTGTGCAGCACTTATGGAAACAAGCTGTAATGAATCTGAACACATTTAAGAATGTCTAAATATAGACATATAATATAGACAATATGTAGATATTTGGATCAGATATTGTGTAAATTATAATAAAGGTTTCATCCATAGGAGGGATACTTCTTTAGGGGGGCATGTAGAGAATTAGAATTGATCATAGCTCACTATTGCAATTACAATTAAAGAAGCAGCTGTGAGATATTACTATGGCCCATAATTAGATGTGTGTGTGTGTGTGTGTGTGTGTGTGTGTGTTTGTGTGTTTGTGGGTGTGTGTGTTGCCCCTCATGGTCAGCGCCCAGGAATTAAAACGCATGCCTCTCATTGCCTGGGAGCGCGAGCGAGCCTACCGGTAAACGCGACACGCGAGGAACTGTTCCTCCTCCTTCGCAGAAAAACGCACGGATGTGCACGTTCCAGGAGGGGAGTAAAACCACCTTCCGGTGCTTTCTCATGCAGAAGGGCAGCGGTGTGAGGTTGCCAGTTTGGAGCTCGTCTTCCCCTTAAATTGGACCCTTCAAGCCACGACTGGCCGGGCTTGATACCTCGCTCTCCGTCCTCCGCGGTGGTGGAGCTGCTGTCGCACCGCGCTGAAAATAACGACCACTTTAAGTGAGTATAGACCCAAACGCATGCTTTTAACAATTCTACACTGACACCGGTATCACCTTTCAATCTAATTATAGTTTTTAATCCCGGTGCGTTAAACAGAGACGTGCGCGCGCCGGCTTAAAGTCTTAAAGTGCTGCTGACCAGGTGTTGCGATGGAACTTTCTCCCGCAAAGATCTGCACAAATGGCAACACTTGGATGTCTAATGGAAAGCAACAGCGTGCTTTTTTGGGGGGGTTGGGATGTTTTAACCGCGCCTGCATATTTATGACAATATTGGTCCGTGCTTAACATAAATTAATTCCATAATTCATAGCCAACGTCCTGATTTTCAGGTGTGTGTGTGTGTGTAGGTGTGTGAGAAATGTAGTGTCATTGTGGAAAAGTAACTACTTTTTGAGGGCTGGATGTTTTTGGATTTCTTGGCTGTGGATTCTGTGGTGGGGACTGCTGGTTAACTCATGCACTGCTCAGCTTTCTGACTTCCTAAAGACTTTATGTCCATGCACTGTAATGCTCATGGACTTTGGGCTTGAGCAACTGTTGAACATGCAGCAGCTGTGCAGAGGAGAGAGATCTTGTGCTGCCTTGGTCTGGTGTGCTGGCTGCAGCCTCGTTAGGTGAACCACTTCTCCTCTGACAGAAATCATCTGAACTTGTAGCAAACATGAATCACTCTTTCGCTGTCAGTGGGTCATCCCAGTGCGGGCAACCTCCAGGTTTGAGTTATGAGTTTTCGAATGATCCCCTCTAGTGGGGTATTTTGCACGAGATGTCACTTTATTTGACTGAAGGTGTCTGCGGCGCGCCGGTTAATTTTTCCGCTGCAAACCTCTCGTCGTTATTAATAAGCAAGTGGAATACATTAGCCCCGCTGGTTCCTCGGCGTGTCTCCAATCAGATTGGATGGCGTAACCTTGGGGGACGACGCTGCAGCATTTAGAGGAGGGTGGCACGGGCAGAGACGGAGATTGGGTGCTCTGGTGGCAGCCATTACCAAAGGAACCCAATTACATCTGGAAATTGTAGTTGCCATAAGCAATTGTCATTTATGACTCTATAAAAGAGAGAGGCTATTTTGACAAGAAATGTGTATCATCCTGATAATATATGCACTCTATTGTGCGTTCTCATTTGTATCTGCATTGTCATTTGTGTGATGAAGTCCTTTCTGGGCTTGTTTTTCTAACAATAGAGTAGGGCAGCATTTTTTTTTGTAATAGTCATTGGGATGTCACAATAAAGTGATGTTGGATGTCAAAATAAACTCATCACAAAAGGTTCCCACACATCACACATTTTTTTTCATGCTAGTTGAAAGAAAATATCAGTACTTTAAAAATGCAACTGCCATTCTTTTTGAGTGGGGCCTTTTATTTGTGTTGGAAAAATTTCAATCCAGTACTTTGTAGTGTTCTAGGAGAATTCTGAAAGCAGCAGAGAAGCAGAACTGAGTACACTTTAAATATATATTTTAATATTCATCGTGAGTAACATCGTAATCGTGATATCCAACAACAATATCGCACATTTCCTTCACATGGTGCAGCCCTCCAAATAGAGCCAGGAAGAAGCACTGAGTCACCGTAAATCACGGCAACTCTCACCAGCTGCCAGCCAGATGAAGACGTGCTGCAAGGCAAACAAGTCTGATGAAACTGCGAGCCCTGCTGCAGTTTCCGCTTCAAAGCACGCCACGGCGAACAGAAACGTCCAGCGTTCCACCAGGGCACCTGTAACGTCTCCTTCAAAGGACCAGTTTCTCCAACGCTTCATCTTTGAGTTTAAAGTACCCATACTACAAAAAGAAAACACCTTTTTCTGGGATTTATAGGGTTTTATTTTGTGTCTCTGGTGCTCTGGTGGAAAAAAAACCATCCATGCTTTTTAAGGGAGATCCGGTTTCTGAATGTCCCCTGTCTTCAGTCTCCGGGTGAGCTGTTCAACATCTGCACGGCTTCCTACGTCACTAGAGACGAGGTGGCTAACAGTAGCATGCTAACTCGTTCTCAATTGCAAAACACTGCTCCAACAGCCACTAGTTGACCAGAATCTCCAAAAGAACTACTTCCTGTCCCTGTTCTACTTCCTGTCCCTGTTGTGCAGGTAGTCCACAAGTGGCCCTGGTCTAGAAGAAGTCTTCCAGCTGATCCTGCCTTGGACTGACCAAAGCTGGAGAAAGAGTTCTCTAGCTGATGGGATCTTACCGACCTACTGAGCATGTGCAGCTTCCAACAAAGATAGTAAAGAAGAGAGATGTCTCACTCTGGAGCTAAAACAGAGACCTAAACACACCAAGGTGAAAACCGGACCTGCAGCAATGTGCAGTACACCATGGAAACCTAGTCTGGTACAACCTCAAAATACAATTATGAACCTGAAAATGAGCAGAATACGGGCTCTTTAAGATCTTCCCAATGAGGTGTTTCCTCTAGTCTTCGGTTCAGTCTGCGCAGCCTTTTACTGTAATCAGTTATTCCGCTCTGGCATTCAGACTCCCAGGTCCAGACAGAGGAATCCCCGTGGCTCACCAGACTCAATCAGACCCCTTTTTTTTTTTTAAGTACACGGCTTTTACAACACGGTCTGCAGCAGCAACAGCAAAAAACGTTTCCAGTCCCTCGGGGGTGGTGGTCTGCACGGGTCTGCAGCATGTACAAGTATATTTCACTAATAGTTAGTGCCTTTTGTTCAGGCCTGTCAGCTTTTTTTTTTTCCTTCAGTGTTCCCTTTGGACTTCTCCCTGGCTTTTTGATTTGCCCTCTGTTTCCACTTAACAGTCCTGGCTATTTCCCAAGAATCACCTCAGCCCCATTCTATGTTCTTTTCTCTTATATATTTTTTTTAACTCAAGCATGAGCAGACTTCTTATACTCTGGGACCATGTGGAGAAAACATGGCTTTTTACTTCATGTGAGCATTAAAAAAAAAAAAAAAAAAAACACTTCAGCTCTCACTGTACTTTGGCTGCGTTTCACCCGCTTGCGAGGTTATCGGAGATGATTACAAAATGACAATTTAGGCACACAAAAGCAAGACAGCAATCGTGTGATTGCGGTCTTTCCCCCCCTAGTGCAATCGGCGTCTTCGAGACTCCACACATTGGTCCAGCAATTAGGCTTGTCAAATTACGGCGCGGCTTTTATCTGCGACTGCATGCTCAGGGATGCTTATTGGCAGGTGCACCTTTTTTGGAGGAGCAGAAGAGGGGAATCCACAGCTGGGGCTTTTCAAGAGGGATATATGCAATGTGTAAACCCATACTGTACTGTGCAGCAGATGTTTATTCGGCTACATTATCATACATATCAAACATCCTCATAGGCTGGGCAATATGTGGATGTTATATCGACATTGATATGTGAGACTAGGTTAGGGATAGGCTGATTATTGGGCGTTTTTTTTTTTGGCCGTTTGCAGATTATTTATCTATGTTTCATTTGCCTGATAACGCTCAGTAATAAATATAGCTCATTAATAAAAGTGCACTACTTTGGCTTGGAAACAGCTCTGTCTGTCCCTCTGCTTCTGAGTCTGACTTAATTTTTTCACTGGGTATTATGTTGAAAGTTCCTAATTTGTTAAATAATTGCTTAAAGCATCTAG
This sequence comes from Etheostoma spectabile, assembly GCF_008692095.1. Lineage (NCBI taxonomy): Eukaryota > Metazoa > Chordata > Actinopteri > Perciformes > Percidae > Etheostoma > Etheostoma spectabile. Next base: position 29,426,396 of record NC_045740.1, on the reverse strand, counting down.
ACAACGTTTTGTTGGATTGTGTGACATAAAAAAAAAATCATTTTCACTGTAAAGCCATATCGGTTTCTAGTATCAGTTTTGTTAACTGCTACTGATCGGTATCAGCCTTGAAAAACCAGTATCGGTCGATCCTAGACTGGACATTGTTTTCAGTTTTGGATGTCCTGATATGACACAACTGTTGTCTTTTCCTGGTTTTAAATGTTGCATCACAGTAAAGTGATGTGATTTTCTGAATTTACCAGGCTGTTCTAGCCTTTACCCACTCAGTCATTGCATCCACATCTCATTCTGTACATTTTTTGGTGAAAGAACCAATGCCAACAACTTCGACGTATTTGGTCAAAAATACCGTGATTTATTTGATTTTTCTCCAGATTGTCGAGCTCTACGTCCTCTGGGGTTTCCTCTTTTGTTTCAGTTTTGATTGACACATGCTCCAACCTGAATGGTGGCGGGATGACATACAAAAATCCATCTTGTCAGCCTATAATTGAATGCCTTTGTGTCTGAACTACCAACCAAAACCAATTGGCGCCTGGTGAGGAGCTACTGGCAGCTTCATCCGTGTTTATTCGTATAGAGACAAGTACGTAGCATAGACCTCTGCCACACACCACAGCATTTATTGTCTAAGCTAATTTGCAATGCACGTCCCTATATGGAGCCATTTTTAAATACAGTAACTTGCACTAACACTTACATAAAAGACATTGAAAAACACAAACTCATCAATGGATATATACTGCAACTTGGAATGCAACATCTCACAAGGAAATGCAGACAAAATACACAATACAGACTAATACAATAAGTCACAATACAACCGGAGCATCAGATTATCCATGACTAGATAGATACTTTATTCATCCCAAAGGAAATTGTAGGCATCCAGTAGCAAGACAACCATAACACAACAAACACACATATATCACATGCATGAGAATAAAATTAAAAGTTAAATAAAAATGTAAAATCACAAACAGAAATGCAAAGACCATGATAAGGTGAGATGCTATTGTAGACCTTGTGCAGTGATAGTGCTAAAGTCAAAAGTGCAGTGCACGACGGCTCCCTCTTCAAAAACCGTCTCAGTTGGCGTGTCTGCGGCGGCCGCGACCGTTCGTTCAGAACAACAATGGCCGACGTGATAGGCAGATGGTTCATCCAATCGCCTGCCAGGTGTTTTTTTGAAACGGCCTGCTCTTTTCCAAACAGTTTCCGACGCCGTTCTGTGTATTAACACCACTTGGCTCGTCAGGTTAGTCAAATTGAGCCAAGAGTTGTCCCCTCGCCTTCCTGATGGTGCAATCAGTTAGGATGAGAGTGCGCATCACTCCTTCAGTCATCGATGTAAAGCACCTTCTGTATCTTTAATCCTCCTGCTGGTCATGTTGACAGTTTGGCGGCATCTAGTACTTAGTCCTTAGTAGGGTAATGTCTTTATTCAGGGACTCACCCATACAATATTTATGGGTATTATACACTTATTGACTTGCTCTTTTCTTACTTTTTTACTTGGAATCTGACTGTGAGCTACTGCAACTTAACATTTTCCCTCATCAATCAATCAATGATGCATTCTGATTTTGATTGATTTTGATTTGGAAGCTATACCTTTTGCTTCCAAATCAGTTACCTGTACCTATGCTTTTGTCACATGTATTTTTTGGGGGTTTGTTTTTAGATGTTTTGCCTGTGCGCTGTACATTGCTCAGACAACCTATCAAGAACACTCCTTTTAATGAGAAAAGTGCTAAGGAAAAAAACCAATCCCTCAAAATTAACCCTATTGATGAACTGTGACAAATTGACTACAACCTATACCTGCAGGACTTTCTATTTTAATCAATTTAATTTTGTAGACGTTACTCTACAAGACTTTGCTCAGGATTAGCGTTCCCTCCTGCATGTTTTCTCCAGTTGCTCTGCTTGTTCTCGGTCAGCTAATATTTGGCAACTGAAAAAGGAGGGGAGGAGGGGGAGATTTTGTCAGTGGGTTTATTTGAAGGAAAGGCTAATTGTTATGTCTCGGAGGTCCGTTGTTAATTAGAAGTTATCTCGGGCAGCTCACATGGTCACCGCTATAATTGGCAGTCAAAGCTGCGTACCACCTGGCCTAGCCTTTAACTCGCCAGGTGCTCGCAGCAAAACCGTCGGCCTCGGCACTCTGTGGATGTGGCCTCGTAAAAGAGGACAGGCAGCGCGAGGGAGGGAAAGAGAGAGCGATGGGAAAGGAGTAGAAAAGACAGCAGTGTGCCGGCCAACTTTGCTAAAACGGCAAAAAAAGCAGTTAAAGGTCATTTCATGCTACGTAGCAGTACAAGTCCTCTGGAGCCGGCATAAAGACATAACGTTCTGGGAAATTAGTGTCATCTTTTCATACACACGTCAGCATACAGGACACCTCTTTGTTTCGGATTTCTCACACCGCAGGGGGGTGTGGGGTGGCAGGTTTGTTTACCTGTGTTTGTTGAGGGGGAATCAAGCTTAGGTGGTGAATATGTGAATATAACGGTGTCTAAAAGGCTGGTAGTGTTTGTCTCAGCATCTGTTTGTACAATGTAAATTAAGGATGATGGAACAATCATGTCAAGTCTATTTTGCCATTCATCAAGAGACATAAAAACAAAATTAAGGCTGCACAATATATAATTTTTGAATTGTCATCGCAGTGTCAACTGACGCAATAAACGCATCGCCGAAGGCTGCAAGACGAGACACTTATTTTGCAGAAAACTGCACCTTTAAATGTAGCTCTCGTACTTTTGCTAGTGTCGCTTTATATTTTTTAATACAATGTTCAATTTGTTCAATAAAAGAGAAGTTATTCCCTTTCGTTTAAATTCAACGAGCAATTTGTGGAATTGTAGCAGAATACTGAAAGCAGTTGAACTGTTCCTCTATCGCACCTGATATCGTGATCGCGATATTCAACAATATCGCATATTTTCCTCATATAGTGCAGCCCGAGGTAGAAACTATTAACCCTCATGTTGTCCTCGGGTCAAATTGACCCATTTCCTATATCAATGGTTTTTTTTTTTAACCACCCAAAATAACAATTTATCCACACAATGCTCTTTGGCAAGTACAAATCTCTACTTTCATTAAATTTATAGTATTTGAAAAAACTTGAAGTGGTTTTGAAATAGTATTGAGCAAAAGTTGACATATTCCTGTCTGTGATTATCCATCAATATCCTTTCCTTAAATTTTAGTCTCAATAATTCCCAATTTCTGCTTTTCTAACTCAAACAATAGGTGTAATTTCCTCTAATTGAGGTTTATTGCACATAGATTCCAAAAAGAACTGTAAAACGAACAAAACATTGAAAAAAGGGACAAATGTACGAAAAATTTAAAAAACATAGATTAAAAAGCGTCAACAAAAAGTGTTGATTTTCATTCATTTTGATGGGAAGACCACGCAAGGGTTAAAGCGAAAGATGTTCTCATCAAGCCGGAATCCACATGAAGTCTTTAATTCAATGCAGTTTTAAAAGTGAGCTGGCAGTGATTTAATTACGAGAGGGTGATGAACGGGTAACTCAGTCACCTGTACTTCAGTGAGATTCTTCCACACGTATGATTGAGCTTTGTCTTGGGTCTCTGTAAAAGGCTAGCCCCGTGTGCCCTGCCTCATGCCACAAACAAACCTTGCATTAAAACGGGTCTTGCATCGCAGCGCCTTGGAGGACAAAAGACCTTTTTTGTCTTTTCATGCCACAAAGTCAATAGGGTTGTGTTTGTCTTGCCGCTCCAGCATCGAAAGTACACACTGATGCCCAGATGTGTCCTCCCCTTTTGTTCTCGGATCACAATGGGAATTTGAAATGTAAACGGGATTTAGACAATGTATGGCTTCTTGATGGGCAGAGCAGATTGAAGTTCTTATATAAATAAATGCTTTGGAACTGTTGTCTTGGCAGCCTGAGGCAGAATGTGTTAACGTAGAGCAGAGGAAGATCTGGCTCGGTGTGATATGTTGTTGTTCCTTATTTTACTGTGTGTGTGTGTGTGTGTGTGTGTGTGTGTGTGTGTGTGTGTGTGTGTGTGTGTCCACCCAAGAGAACACAAGTCATTTTCAGTATACACAGCTCTTGTTCAATCGGCAATGTAGCAGCGGCAACAATAAGTAAAAACCAAATTGCAAATGACAATTAAGAAAGAAATAAAATACCCAGACCACAAGTAATAGCAGAAATGATTGCCTTAGACGAACTAATCATAATAAACAGGCCTATTGCTGCTATAATTACTGACAGTAGAATCATTACTTTCCCTAATGCAGCTCACGGCTGCCGTCGTTAATAACAGGTCATTAATTAAACATACTATGGAAAACAGCAGCTCTGTTCAGGAAGAAGGACTTCTCGGAGTTCGAGTCTAGCTTAATTTTGCTCTGGAGGTCACTCCAGGAATAATGAGCAATAGAAATGTAAATACTCCTCTCTGCTTAACAGCCAGGTCACTTGGAAAATCTGAGACAAGCCCAATTTGAATTTCAGCCCCATGATGAGCTGCTTATTTTCATAAGAGTTGGAGTGGACTGACAAAAAGGCTGTAGTTTGTCAAATGTTATTTTAAAACAAATGAGCTTCATGTAAATGTCGCTTTCAATAGAGCATTTTCCCGCTAGTTTCGGGGAAAATGCAAAAACATGGTTTTTAACACTCATGTTGTCCTCGGGTCAAATTGACCCATTTTCCTATATCAATGTTCTTTTTAATTCCCCAAAATAACATGATTGATTCCACCCAACGCTCTTTGCCAATTACAAATCTCTACTTTCATTAATTTTGGTGCGTCTTATTCAATTTCATAGCATTTGAAAACAAAGTGAAGTGTTTTTGAAATAGTATTGAGTAAAAGTTGACATATTCCAGTCTGTGATCATCATCAACATCCATTCCTTTAATTTTGGTCTAAATAATTCCTAATTTCTGCTTTTCTAACTCAAACATTAGGTATAATTTCCTATAAATGAGGTTTATTGACCATAAATTCCGAAACTAACTGTAAAACTACAGTTAATGAGTCAGTGTTACGTAGTGTTGAAAATGTCAAGAGTGACAAACGTTCAAAAAAGCGTCAAAATTGTTGAAAAAGGGACAAAGATAAAAAAAATATTGATAAAAAGCGTCAAAAGTGTTGATTTTCAATTTTGACGGGAAAACACAAGGGTTAAGGTCTAAATTCATTTACTAGTTAATGGAATAATTTTACATTTTACTACTTTCTTTACTAATTATCTGCTTAAGTGAGACGAGGAGATTGCTATTAAAGGGATAGTTCTGATTTTTTTTTGTAGTTGAGGTTCTGTGAGGTACTTATCCATGGTCAGTGTATTAGCCACGTGGCGGTCAGCCCACACCCAGTTTGAAGACGCAGGCAGTCTGAAGCTGAGCAATTAATATCTGTATCTGGAATCCTTTCACCACTTTACTCTTCAAAGCCTCCAGACTCCTTATGTCTGCAGTTCCTGTGACCTGTGAGGTAAAATGACGTCCCGCTCTGGAGCCGCTGGAAGTTCCGCCCAATGTCCAGTCGCCTTCCGCTTTCTTTGGATTGGCATTTTAATCTCCGGTGGATTCTGAGGACTATAGAATAGAATGCCTTTTATTGTCATTATACACAAGTGCAGTACCTGTGCAACGAGATTTAAGCAAGGATTCTAGATACAGATATTAATTGCTCAGCTTCCGACGGCCTGCTTCTTCAAACTGGGTGTGTGCTGACCGCCACGTAGCTAATACACTGAATGTGGATAAGTACCTCACACTACCCCAACTACAAAAAAATCCAGGTAACCATAGTCCTCAGATTGGACAGATAGTCTAGCTAGCTTTCTGGATTTACCCTGCAGAGATCTGAGGACCAGGTAACCATAGTCCTCAGATTGGACAGATAGTCTAGCTAGCTGTCTGGATTTACCCTGCAGAGATCTGAGGACCAGGTAACCATAGTCCTCAGATTGGACAGATAGTCTAGCTAGCTGTCTGGATTTACCCTGCAGAGATCTGAGGACCAGGTAACCATAGTCCTCAGATTGGACAGATAGTCTAGCTAGCTGTCTGGATTTACCCTGCAGAGATCTGAGGACCAGGTAACCATAGTCCTCAGATTGGACAGATAGTCTAGCTAGCTGTCTGGATTTACCCTGCAGAGATCTGAGGACCAGGTAACCATAGTCCTCAGATTGGACAGATAGTCTAGCTAGCTGTCTGGATTTACCCTGCAGAGATCTGAGGACCAGGTAACCATAGTCCTCAGATTGGACAGATAGTCTAGCTAGCTGTCTGGATTTACCCTGCAGAGATCTGAGGACCAGGTAACCATAGTACTAGTTATTTATTAATACTGACCATTTAATTTCATTACACTGCAATATTTAATACTCAGGACTTTTGATACACCAAACTATACTTTTGCATAATGTGTATACAAACACTTCATCGAGATAACGTTGTCTTCTAATCTAAAGCGATGAATTTCCATCTTACAGCAGCTTCATACATTATAGTGTCTGACCTTTGTTTGATATCTCATTTTGGCAAAAATGTTGTTAGCCCAGTGTAAGCAATTTCATCGAGTTGCTTCTTAGTGCTCCAAAATGCTCTGGTTGGATTTGGGCTTTTATTGTGAAGGGTAAAAAGCGTAAGATGAAGCTAGCGTTATCCGGTGCCATTCTCAATATGAGAGTTTGTAAAAGTGTGTCCTGGTTCAGAATACGGAGGTTTTAATTTGGCTTCAGTAGTTGGCATGCATTAGCTCGGAGGGCTAACTATGCTTTACTATATAACGTAAATGCCTCTGTTGTTGAACCCTGTGTAAAATTCCGGCAGTCCAATTAATTGTCTCTTGATAGTCTACATGCAAGAAAAGGAATGAAATTTGTCGGGTACAGCCCTAATGCAACCCCACTTCATAAAGTCCTGTTCCCTTTAATCTTGTCTGTACATTACTGCAAATACGTAGCTGGTGTCAGGACGTGGAACGCTTAATATAGCTTAGCTTAAATATGGGAAGCTGAAAGATCAGTCATGTGATAATTACTTCCACCGACCCATTTTCACATACATGTAAGCATGTGATCCATTGTTGATATAAAAATATAGATTCTATCTTTGATGTAGGCTACTGAAGATTGTCATTGATTTTCTCATTTCACTCGAAGAAAAGAGTGTTGAACTGTTCCAAAAAGCACCTCTACATACATCTATCCATTCACAGTGATTCTTCCTAACAATGCTGAATTCACTGAGTGTTTCTGTGCACGGTCTCTGCCAAAAGTCTTAGCAGCACATCAGGATGTGTGTACGTTTTCATCAGTGCGCCACACACGTCCTAATTGGCATCTATAATGGTTGTGAATAATTACTGTCTTCAGTAATTCTGTAATCAGCATTGGAGGTACATCTGTCTGGTGTGTGTGTGTGTGTGTGTGTGTGTGTGTGGATACACCATGGATATCAGACGTCTACAGCCTCGGTCTAATTTTCTACTTTTTTGCCTTGAAGGCTGAAATGAGAACCCGTTTTCAATTCCTTATGACGAAGGAACAGGCTAACGGCAAAAAAATGAGCAGCAGCTAATTTTTAACAATGTATCGAAAATGGAAAAAAAAACCAAACCCCCTGCACTATATGCTTTGATAATGACCTTTTTGGAAAGGTTCCTGCCACCTGGGTAGATCTGAACCGAGGGTTTGTCCCACATTCCTCTCTGCAGACTCGGAGGGGTTTCTCTATGCCAACGTCTCTTTTGATCAATCCGCAGAGTTTATACCAATGTAACAGTCCAGTGTAAAGGTCCTCCTTTTGTCTCAGCTGGTGCTTGGTTTGGGTGTGCACTTTGCTTCACTGTCAAGTTGAAAGATGGGATTCTTCTTTGAGGGCAGCACATTTCCCAGAGAAACATCTCTGTATTTGGAGCCATTTGTCTTCCCCTCTTTCATAAACCAAAACCTGCGTCCAGCCTTGAAGCATGCAGCACCAACACCCTTATTAATATATATACCAGTGTCATCTACAGTTGTTGATTGATTACTGGTGACTGGAGTTTACTTGCACCCAATCATTTTGCAATGCATGTTTTTTTTAGAATACTGTAGCTCTGCATGTGATCATTTTTGTTTGCCCCTCCGTTTCCGTCACCTCTCCATGTCCTTCGGGATCATAAGGAAGGAGGCAGTGAAATATATACACAGGACACAGTGAACCAGGGTCGTGCACTCGGCACTGCTCAACTGTGCAGGGTGATTGGTTTCCATGGCGTTGTGTGTCCTTGTTTAACATTTCACCTTCCATTGTGTTTAAAATATACAGTCAAACCTCCAGAGGCTTCATGGAAGAGTACAAGCCCTGAGGCTGAACGATCAAATTGAATTTATAGCATAATATATTTTGTTGTGTAATGTCACCTATACATGTTTTCCAGTCTTTATGCTAAGTCAAACGTAGTGCTGCCGGCTGTAGCTTCATATGTCCCGTACAGACCGATGAGTGGGATAGATGTTCATATAGGGTTAGGGTAACGTTTGGAAAGGGGATGTATGGTTTGGTAGTACAGAAACTTTGCAAACGTGCAGATGAGGTCTTATATGCACAAAGCGGGAATAATCCGGCACACAGTACATATTGCGGTTGTTAATGTTGCTGCTGGCCTCTCTGCTTCCCTGATGAGCTTACACCTGCAGAGTCATTCATCTCTGAGGGACCTACTGATCCTGGCGAGACCCTGCTGCTGGCTCACGTCTAGCCTGTTACTACAGTTTTCATTGGGTTTTCCGACTATGAAATCTTACTTCCGTCTTTAAATCTCTTTTTAAATAAAAGCATATTTAGGACCAACGTTTTGTACTAAAAGCCACGAATTACAGTGTACTTCTAGTTTACTTCTAAGATGTAGCCCACCATAAAATACTAATCAGCACCAGTAAAAAACAATGTAGATTAAAGGAAGTGATGATGAAGGATATGACCCTATCAGTATACTGGTGGTAGTATTAGTAGTAGTGGTGTACCAGAAAGAAGATGTAAAATGTTTCTCATTACCGGGTATCTGCTGTGTATTTAAAATCGCATTAGTTTCATTGTTAACTCTCAATTAATTGCACATTTGTAACTATTCTAAATGTCCATTGATTTCTTTTTGTCCCATTATTATTTTTATTTTTTTTCTTCTCATTTTAATGCTCTCATTGACATGGAAAATTGGATTGGCTCGCTTTGTGCAAATGTTGGGTTTTTTTGCTGTAGTTGTTCAAGACCCCCCCCCCTCTCCCCCTCAGCATATAGCCTACTGTAGTGTTCAATTTCACACTAACATTCTCCCTTGGAGCCAATAATCTTTCACACAATGTAACACTGACATCAATAACAGTGTGGAAACAATACTTTGACAAAGGGTGGGGGGGGGGGTGGGGGGGGGGTGGGAGATTGGCATCAGCTGTGTGCTTGGCCGTCAAGTGGTGTTTCAGACTGGCCGTGCTGCGATGATAGCTCAGTTCACAACGACCAAACACTCCGATCCCTTTGGTCTGCTCAGTGGAACATTTGGCAACTTTTAAAAAGGAAACTTTCCATCCAGAATCTAATCGGCGTCCATTTTGTCGTCTCGTGCTCGCCATCCACTCAAAACATGACGTTACTACTTGTTGGCTGGCTCACAAGCCCAAACGGCGTGTGTGGCGTGCCTGTTGTCTTGGTTCCGGTCTAGTTAGATCCGGTGGGTGTTGTAGTTTTTTTCTAACGTTACTAGTTGTTGCAACGGCATGTGGGGGAAAAAACCAACAAAGTTTGCTAGGCCAAAGAGAACGTTAATCTCGTTATCTAAAGAAAACTACGCCATTTAAAATGGTTTCGTGTGACAGCACTAATAAAATACCTTATCAAACCTGACTTTAATATATCCAAAATTATCTCTTTTAAGTAATAATGCAGGACTGGGCTTAGTTGATATTGTTCTTTAGTGGTGCACATTCTCGAAATAATTAGATTAATTTGTCAAGTCACAAAAACCAAACCTTTTTGGGCTGTTTGGTTGGTTATCCAGTCTTGGAGGAATATGGCATGTTGGAATTAGTGCGTGAATTTATGTTAAATTTAACGAGTGAACTGTAACTCCTTCCTTGGCCTTTATTAGGGAAGGAATTCTTACGAATTCAGTCGGACACTGTTAGCCACTGAGATGGTTTAACCCAGAATGACCTGGCTTTTAGGCACTATACGTTTTATTTAGTGTACCATGCAGCAGGAAAATCAAAGTCTGCTTTATTGTCAATTTCTTCACATGTCAAGACATACAAAGAGATCGAAATTACGTTTCCCTCTATCCCACGGTTGAGACAAGACATATTTTACCAATTAGGTCCACAGACAAACATAACATTCAAGTAAACAATATAAAAAGTAAAAATAAGAAGGCACATACAATGAAGAAAATAAGAGCAGCAAAATTTGAGTTGAACACAATAGTGCAAAAGTCAGGCGGTAGCATAGGGGTGCCAGTTATGACAACGTCTATTCTTTCAGTTTTCAGCGTTGGATATATAAACAATAAGACAGCATTTTGAACAAAGGTTGGCTCCAGCGTCAGAGCTCAGTGTCACAGCGACAGCAGTCAAAAAATATTTGCCCTTCTGGGCCAAACACCTGCTGACAACAATTTGGAGCTTAGCTTTTATAACCTTGCCCGCCCTGTAATACCACAGCGACACCCAATGTACATTACAAGAAACAATAGCCAAAGTCTGAACACTTGAAACAACAAATCTGGCTCCGACATCGCCTTCATTTGGTCTTTGGGCCTCAAACGGATAAAGGCCATTCCTGAGACTCGGCTGAGCATTTAGGTTGTCCACGGCAAGTAATCAAAGTCAGGCGTGGCATGAATATTACTGTATCTTCTTATGAAATGGCATTTGTGCAACCATGTCTCTTTTTTAAATTCCTGCGTTAATGCCGGTGGTACACAGGCGAGATGTGGGGACAGTGCTGTTGGAGAGTCCAGCTTCTACTACAAAGCCTGAATCCAGTGAGCAAAGAGTTTAATTTGCAGCTGCTTGTGTTCCTCCGCCCTTTGATTAACCGTCGTGCCGGACTCACGCACTGAGCGTCACATCTCATTTCTTACTAATGAAAGCACAAACTAGCGCCTTTCAATTTCATTTTCAAACGGCTGCGTTTTGTGTGGAAGCTTGTGTTACAGATGATGTTATCAATCCTGAGCTGCAAAAAGGAACACATTCATTTCTGTGTTAGTAATGGAGTGCGGCAAGGAGGTGTTTTGTCTCCTGTTTTATGTTATGTTTATATGGATGAATTATTAAATCAGCTAAATGGGGTAAAAGCGGTCTGTCTTGTGGTTAATCATCTTGTGTATGCAGACAGTCTGGTCCTGCTCCGTCCGTATAGTGCTGAAGGTGCGACGCTAAGAAAATCCACATAATGAGAGTTAGAAGCGATGACAGGGAATCACCTTTTCCGACCCTTTATTTGTCAGATAGTCCTCTTGCTGTGTGAGGAAATTAAATATTTAGGTCATGTCATATCCAATGACTGGCCGGATGACAAAGACCTCTACCGACAGCGATGTCAAATTTATCCTGATGCTAACATGGTTATAAGAAGGCTTTCTATGGGCTCTGGCTCTGAAGTGCTCTTTGTTTAGGACCTGCATCACACCGCTATATACTCAACGGTGGTCGAACTATGAGAAAATGAGTCTGCAGAGTCTCAAGGTAGCAGACGTTGATACAATGAGGCTGCTGCTTGGGGTCCCTAGGGGGCAGAGTGCCAGTCGGCTGTTTGTGTCCACTAGTGCACCGACCTGTGAGACACTCTTAGGACAACTGGACAAGTCAGAACCATATAACTGAAGCCCTAGTATAGCTGTTATAGATACACTTCTAGGTTAAGACGACATTGGTGCAATTGCCTGTATGTCCTATAGGCAAATATGGAATTATTATGCATGTTTGAATCTCCTTTTTATACTTTTATACTGTGTGTAATATGGACCTGTGTCTGCAATAAAGCTTTGTTATAGAAATGTGTGTGTATATACTGTGCATATATCTACTGTATGTATATACAGTATGTATATGTGCATATATCTACTGTATAAAGGTAGATAGGTGTGTGTGTGTGTGTGTGTGTGTGTGTGTGTGTGTGTGTGTGTGTCAGATCAATAAGAACACGCACAGTACATCTTAGAACAATCTTTATTTAATAAATTATTGTGATTCAAATAAGAAATTACCATGTTCAAAAAGGATTAGGAAGCTAGAAAATAAAACTTGTCTGGTCCTACTCCCTTTTTCTATTTTTATCCTTTGGTTAAATACAAATCAATTTAAAGTGATAAAATAAGTGATATTTATACGTGTTTACATACAAACGTGTATCGCATGTCTACAAGTATACAAGCCCAGGAACTATACAGTCAGTATACTCTAATATAACTCAAGTTTTTTTTTTTTTTTGTATCCACTCCAATATATTAATTTCAAACGGTCTCTTAAAATTGCTCATTGATGTACAGTCCATGATTTCATCTCTTCACTGCAGCTAAATGGACTCCTTTGGTTGTGGTGCAGTGATATTTAGCATTTGTTCTTAAGTTTCCTTTGAAATACAAATGTTCCTTCAAAGCCCGTCAAAGGCTCCCTTTGACTTACTGATCAGGGGTATGGGGGTGTGCATGGCTGCACACCAGAGTGGTTTTAAGTGTGCGTTTACAGGTGGCAAGGCCGTGCCGTGCTGGAAACTCAAGTGGACCCAGTGTTGTATCTGCAGAATCCTTTTCAGGCTGATTCTTAATGTTAAATCACGGCAAACATCCTTGTGGTTATATTGTGGGACAACATGACTAAAACACAGATGCGGTACACATAAAGGGGGCTTTCACACCTAATTCATTCAATTTCAGACTTCAGTTTGGTCAGAACCAAAATTACAGGTGTGAAACCTCCTGGAAACCGCCGAGATTTGGTCCAACCAGAAGAGGTGGTTTCGGTCCTCATCGAACTGAACCATGGTCCAGTTTGTTTCTAGTGTGAAGGTCCTTTTTTGGATGGTTCGGAGTTTCACTCCAAATACAGGAAGTTCTGGCAGGCGTCGTGTTATAAGAACTTCATCTCCTATAGGGTCTAGAGTAGACAGTTGACGGCTGTCAGAGCTTAGAATAAATTAGAATTTTACTTGTTAATTGGTTGTATATGTATAGTTTCACTTTCAGTTTTTCTCTGAAAAAATACTGTAGCTCCTCAAAACCCATGTAAAGTTCCTGTGTCTTCCTCAAGTAGTTCTTAGACATATCAGGAGACACGTCTCATGTACAGAATGTAGTTATGTCGTGTGATAATTCTTCAGGTCAAACCAAATGTATGCAATGCAACAAAAACATGAACCTTGGTGCTTTCAAGTGTGTAATGGTTGCCCATGTCCATCTTCAATAGAGGCTATTTTATGTGTGGGGAACATGCAGGAGTGTATTGATTTTTCCATATAGATAAAATATAGAGCTGTGTTATCAGTGGCCTGGATTTGTATCACGGATTGTCTGATTTTGGTGTATTAGTTCCTTTTTGTTTTGAAATACTTCCCTAATTGATGCTTCTATAAAATGACACCGGGTTGTGACGTAAGGGATCTCATCAGCTGATCGATTGGACTCGGGAGAATGACGGAAAGGGTTAGGGTTGGGACGTTGGGGTGTTTTGGGGGTATTTAAATGTGTGGGATTCTTTGAGTGCTTTAACGTGTTTGTATAGAGTGGGTGCGTCCGATGTTTAATAAGTTGTGTCTATAATACACGCAGTTAAACTTATATTCCATGGTCTTTTTATTTTCTTAGCATGTTCATTGAGCCGACTTAATGGCAATTAGGGTGTTTGTAGGGTTGAGGGTGTTCAGGTGTTGTGTAAATAAAGTAGGCAGGACTAGATTATAGCCGATAGATATCAGAGATCCGCCCATTACCTTCATTTTATGCGTTAAAGTTAGGGAACTGTTACAAGTGTGGAAAAAGGGAGACTTCTACACACCAGCATGTCACTGCGGCTGCTTGGGATTTAATACCCACACAAACAAACCGTAGACTTTACATATAAAAACGTATTTCCAATTGCTTTCGGAGCTGTATTAAAGTTAATGTGAGTGGAAAGGTAAGCTGAGAGGCAAACTATTCTTCTAAAAACTGGAGAGCAGCCTCCGAGGGCTCCTGTTGGAACCTTCAGAGCCCTGAGAAAAAACTTTGAAGTGCCCTGAAAGCACCCTAGTTATATGGAGCACACTGAGGGACACGTTGACTCACGATTTATGAGCTCCAGGAAGGTTTGGCACGGCAAACAGAGCTTGCCGACAGATACGGATAATACATTTCCTGCTTAATATTAAAAAACTGTCTTCGCCAGAGGATGAGACCAGATATTTTGTCGCTGAAAGAAATCCCCAGAAATTCCCTGTATCAGCTCAAAGGTAGATTATGTACGATTTATGTAAAATAGCGCCCCCTGCAGGCACAGCAAAGTGTGACGAATCCCAATCAAAACAAAGGCGGCCTCCCAGTCGGTGCTCTCCGTTTATCTGCAGCGTAGGATGCAGGAGGCAAAATAAATACACCCTGGAACCCAAGTCTTCAGCTGAACATGTCTTAACCTGTTCCATTTGCTGAGCGTAGCCACAGTTAGCTTAGCAAAAGACCCAAGCTTTGGTGGTACAAAGCTACAGTATGAACATCATTATCCAGCCGCTATAGCCCTAGCTACACCATAGCAACAAACTGTCAGATGTCAACATCTGTGTCATTAAACCAATAAACCTTCAAAGTTGTTTCCCGTCTTACATTATCTTTTCAAACGGGAATGCTCTGCAAAAGATTCTCAACGTGGGCAAACTCATTTCCATTTCATCCTTCAAAACCATCATATCATCATCCTTGTTCACGGACATATGCAGTTGCTTCTCTACATAATCATTTTTCCAGCTAAATATTTGAACGGTTCCTCCCTCTCTTACTCACCCATGTACCTGTACTGTTGTCTGGGTAGTATTAGTATTGGTCATTTCTAAACTGTATGTATTTCTAATGCACTCATTTTCTAGTCCTGCTAGGTGAAAAAATAGATCCAATAAAAAATCTTGGGTAGAGCTATGCTGATCATTTGGCTAGGCCAATATGGCGACCAAAATTAGCTCATTGCATGTAAATATAACAGTATGTCAGCTGAGTGATTACAGTATAGAAATGCCCAAATACTGGATGTTCTGAGGTCGTTTAGTGTCACCATGTCAAAAGTTCACCACAGTACTAAAAACTATTGGGTGGATTGCTATCAACCCTTGTGTTGTCTTCCGGTCAACCATTGGGGGGGGGGGGGAGTTTTTTTCAACATTATTTTCCCCACTTTTTCAATGTTGTGGGTGCTTTTTTTTTTGGGGATGTTTTTGGATTCAAACGTTTTTTGATATTTTTAATGTTGACATTTTCAGCGCCTATTTTGACGGCCCATTTTTTTTGGGACAAAAAAAATAATTAACTGAAAACGAGTCAATTTTACCCAAGGACAACATGAGGGTTAAGTGTGGTATAGTGAGGATATTCATGGTCCCAGAGGATGAGGCCTAATGACTTTTAATTTAGCGCCATCATCACATGACAAAGGTTGTCCAATACATAAATTAATAAAAAAATCCCCCTAAGCTAATGGCCACCTTAACTTAAATGACTTTTTAACCCTTGCGTTGTCTTCCCGTCAAAATTGAAAATCAGCACTTTTGTTGATGCTTTTATCAATGTTTTTAACTTTTTCTAACATTTTTGTCCCTTTTTTTTTTTTTAACACTTTTGATGCTTTCTTTCAATGTTTGTCACTTTTGAAGTTTTCAATATAACACAACGTAACACTAACTTAACTAAAGTTTTACAATTATTTTTGGAATTTATGGTCAATAAACCTCATTTATGGGAAGTTATGTAAAATTATGTTTTTGTCCCTTTTTTCAACAATTTGGGCCCTTTGAATGTTTGTCACTTTTTTGACGTTTTCAACACTACGTAACACTGACTTATTGACTTTAGTTTTACAGTTATTTCTGGAATTTATGGTCAATAAACCTCATTTATAGGAAATTATACCTAATGTTGGAGTTAGAAAAGCAGAAATTAGGAATTATTTAGACTAAAATTAAAGGAATGGATGTTGATGGATAATCACAGACTGGAATAGGTCAACTTTTACTCAATACTATTTGAAAAGCACTTCAACGTTTTTTCAAACGCTATAAAATTGAATAATCATCTCAATCATGTGGTGTCAGGTGGTGATTAAACTCATCCCGAGCTGTCTTACTAGTATTTCTTTTTCTAAGTTTTTAGTGTAAATCGTATAGTGACTTCATGGCAGATTGTCTTTAGATGTGAAATGGTGTCAAACGTTGGTCTTTTAGAGTCTTCCAGTGTTTGGTAGGCATTAGGTGACTGTGGTAAACATTACATTTGCTATACTGTACATTAGCATGCTGACATTAGCATTTAGCTAAAAGCTGTTCCAAAGTGGGAGGATATCTTGGTCGTAGTTCTAAAGAAGAATAAAGAATATCATGAGCCGTGTATCATTATTGGAATTGGCCTCAAGTATTATAGTAGTAGTATTAGTATGATAAAACTATTTCAAGCTTTGATATTAATCTAACATTGTGGAACTAGTGTAAGGTGAATTTATGGTTAATTAAAATGACACACAACAAACCTGTAGTATTGTTTGAAATCCAGGGCTGAAGGAAAGGCGCAATAAAGCTGTGAAGTCAAGAAATCCCACTGTACTGCATGGGTACATGAAGGCAACATCTCACTAGTCTGGTAACCTGGCTCTGGTGATGATTCATGTATGATGACAGACATTTTTTGTGCTCAAATTCAGATTTATATTATGTATTTTTACATTGCCGTCACAACTACAAATCAAGAGAAGTCCCAGATAGACCTGTGGCCACGTTCCACATCCTCAGACCATTTTTATGCTGCTGCTGCCGCCAAATTACAGCTGATCCCAGGTGTGTGATGTGGACTTGTCCACTGAATGTGGTGCACGAGAAGCTAATTATCCAGAGGGATTAGAGCAGAGCTAATACGCTGGAAATGTGCGTATTTGTCCGTTTGATAAGACAGACTTTAAAAAAGCAGTATTAGTTATTACCCTAACTATTGTCCAAAGATGCTGCCATGAGGGACTAAACACTTCGAGTTGCACACATGTGACGCGCTCGTGATCGTATTGCAATGATTTTAGTTTTCTTCTTCTTCCATATGTACAATACACTTAGCACTGCTGTTACCTAATGTAATTGCTACCTGGTGAGTAGAAATAATTGCGTGATACTGCGGTTGTGAAAAGTGTTCTCTCCCATCCCCCCCCCCCCCCTCCTCCGTCAAAGCCCAAAAGAACCCAGGTGCACAGGTGAAGCAAACGCATATATCACTTCTGCTCAAACCGTCATGAAAACGCCTTCCCCCTACAATATCAGCACATAACACAATAATCAATAAATGAGACCATAAACAAGATAACGTGGCTCCTACACTAACGGACACGGGTCATTTTTATCTATTGATGGGCTTCACCGCTGGGTTAACATGTTTGAATAGCAGAAAATATCCACAGCGGTGCATGGTGTTGAATAGGATTTTGATTACTAACTATTCACTTCTCATTTTATCATTAAAATGTATCGCTACAGTTTGAATATTTGCGCGATTTCTAACCTTTCACAATTTCTAACTACATAAGAAAGAACAGGCTGGCAGCTGGAACGGGGATTTTAATGCAAAAATAACTAAGAGTATTGGAAACTATGCGGGAAATGTCTTTGAGTATGCAGTATCTGCCATTTGTACTGAGCACTTTGCAATTTTGAACTAGGAGAAAGGAGAATGCCTGACATTTGTTAAAAAAACACACATTTAAATACGACTTGGTCAAAACCGAGTAATACAAACGCACTCGCTGTTCATCATGAATAATTTCATTCGCCAAATGGGAATAAGAGAAAGTAGTGCGTGTGATAGAAAATGTCTAAAAAGCACACTGGTCTTCACACATGAAAAATTCAAACGTCTGGCCTTTTTAGGTATCGGCCCTGTCCTGATAACTCATTTCATGAGAGATGTGTCTGCCAAAATAAGAGCTCTGCAAAAAAAAACATATGGGTGAAAATGGATCCTGTAACCTCGGCTCGCCGTCCCATAACTTAGCCGTAAAAAGTGTTCGGTTTGCACATTTGCATTAGCTGCAGAATAAAATACATTTATTTGACTTTTGCTTTGACATTTATGCAAAGTAGTCCGTCTGAGCTGAGCGGGGGTTTTTCAGGAAATTTGAAAAGTGTAGGCAGAAATATTCCTCCACTCCACATGAGCTGAAGAGGCTCACTGGCAAATCACTTTTGTGGCACTTGATGGTTATTCTTCATCTGCAGTAGATGATAAGATGTTCTTAGTATAAGAATTGCTCTCACTTTAGTAATATGAAGTGTCACACCAACTCCTTTTGCTGTACATGTACAATTTTTGGATGTCTTCATTCAAATCAGTGTGAAACATCTAAGCATCTTATCGAGAAGGAATCCAGGATTGAGGCTGCACATCCATTTTGAATTCTTTTAAATCTGTTATAAAATCCATATACTCTAAGCTGGGTTTTTACTGCATGGTACGGCTCAAATAGAATTTTTTTTTTTTTTTTGGTTTTCCATTAGCAAAGGTTCTGGATAATGCGAAGCCTGTACAAACGCACCCTTTTTAAATATTCAAGCTAACGTCAGCAGCGACTGCAGTTTTTGTATTCGGGATTTTTATACAATTGACAAAGTGCAAGCATTCCTCTGTTTGGTTGCTGGTGAAAGGAAAAGGACTCGGCGAGGGCCGTGCTAAAGATGATGTAACGGCGGTTACATACTGGACGTGTTGTAGCTGTCCCTGTCGTCACACGTGTTTGACTAGTCCTGATGGACAGCTGTGCAGACTACCAACAAAATTACCTGGACTTTGCATTCGTTAGCGCTGACGGAGTAGTCTGGAAGTACATTTCCAGGATGATTACCGGCCATTCATGTCACTCACTCACGTTGTCAAACTCTGTTGTTTCGGGAAACCACAAACTTTGAGCTACACTCAAGTTTTGAAGAATATTTTGACCGGCCTACTCTCTAACTGGGACTGATTGGTGGGATTTTCTATGGACGAAATACACACTGCGATACAGTGGTAAGAGCAATCGACGTTTAACCATGTCTCCAGCTAATTTAAATAGCTTGCATCACTGTTTTATGTGAACAGTTAACGTCTTTTAATAGCTTATGTGGAGTTTTCTTTTGCGGGGTGCAGATGTTCCACCAAAACAAGTCCCTTCCAGAGACTATTTTGCAGAGCCGCCGTCGCTGCGTCCAGAGCTTAACGCCGCTTAAAGCGATCGTGATTTAAAGAAACGCCAACTATCCAGAGCTGTTTTTTTTCCTCCTATCCTAGAATGTATGTGTGGTGTAGCAAGACCTTTCTCCAAAGCACAGTGGAGATCTGGCAGTGTTAGACTAGCTACTGAGCACAGATATAATGTAGTTCTAGGAACTATAGGAACCCTAAACGCATGGAAATGGCTACACATTGAGTTGCAAGTGTCCGTGGTGGAAAAGCGCTTTGATTTATTAACATTGCAATGCTCTACTGTGAGAAAACCAAAGGAATGTCATATCAGTATGTTGAAACAACAGCCAACGTGCAGGAAACCCTAATGACTGTGACAATTGTGATGTAAACAGACTGCTTTGCAAATAGAGATGGCAAACACACTCGGCGTGCCAGCTAGCTGTGTAAAGTCCTTCAGCAGGTTTATGCAAACACAGCGTTGGATAAATGGGAATCGGTGTGATCAACGGGAATCTAATCCAACGACTTGGTTCTCTAATGGGTTCATGGAATTGATGTAAAGGTCTGAAAGGATGAAGCCACCGAAAAACACTGCCGAGGAATTTGTCGTCCGTGTTCTTTAATTACTGCTCCATTTTTATTGTGATGTTTGTATCCAATCTGTATGTGACCCGATGACAATATATTTGATGCACGTAGGGAATTTTATGTCCACGTGACAATGAAATAAGGTGTGTTGACAACCGCCCCACTGAATTCTGTGGTTACCCTGAGCTGGAATGGATTGGACTTGTCTGTTTACAGCTCGGAAAAACGAGAAAATGAAGGATAACAAAAGAAATGTGGGAATCGATCAACCTGAGAGAAGTGATTTAAAAATGGAATGCATACTCTAATTAAGCTAATCAGATAAAGCTAACTAAATGGAAATGTTGCAGTCTTTCCTTTATCAGGTTAACATTGATTTTTGTGTGTGTGTGTGTCCGTCCAATCAGTGGGTGTAGAATAGTGGTGCATTTCTCCTGGATCAGTCTCAAACCCCACCTGAGACTCTCCGCCCCCCCCCCCCCCCCCCCCCCCCCCCCCCTCAGTGTCATGTTCCATTTACTGTAGATGACTGCGATTGCACTGAAAGGGTTATTTCTTTTTGTGCTAACAAACTCAACCCTAACTCACTCTGCCCTCAACACACACTGCTGTACTACTATCACACTGTAGAAGTGACAGGTAAGACCTGCATTGAAAATGTTACTTCAAGTATTAAAAGCGAAAGTACTCAATGCAGAAAAATCCTCAAATTTTTAGAAACGATGAAAACTGTTGTCTTCAGATAATCATTTCAGCTGTACTTATATTTTTGGGTAGTTTCTTTATAACAAAACATCATATTTTGAAGTAAAAAGTACAATATTTCTCTCTGACATGTAGTAGAGTAAAAGTAAGTGGCATGAAAAGACAAGTACTTTAGACTTAAAATGTGTACTAAAGGACAGTACATGAGCAAATGTACTAAGTTGCATTCCAGCTCTGGGGTTATGGCGTGGGGCGGGCGGGGGGGGGGGGGGGTGCCCGTGCAGTGTCCTGGATAACATTCCAGGGCTCACCCCTAGGTGCTGTCCTGTTATCCCTCACTTGTCTTATTTCCAATAGAGAGGCAAAGCCCCTCCCCCCAGTGGACCACCATGGGACCTTATTTTGGTAAAAGTATGTTTTGTAGTGAAGCTGGAGAGAAAACCTTAAATTTTTTTTTTTTTTTTTTCATATATCCCATTTGCACTGAGGAATGAATCAAACATATATTTGGCACTTCAAAAGAGAATTTTCCCAAGTGAAGGAAGTCTCAATTTGTCATAACTGTTGAAGTATAACTGTTTCAGAAGTGACGGAATGCAACAGGTTTTTTTGCTTCCCGGCTGATTAAAAGACTGGATAAAGAAACTGTTTCACGTGTTGTGGATCAGAGCCGGCTAGCGAGCATCAAGCAAGGAGATGAGATGCACAGTTACAAACTTGCAAAATGATCTTTTTGAATTGACGATCATATGTGTAAATTCATGGCTCAATTTACTACCATAAATAGTGTTTTTTTTTTTTTTACAAAATACAGTCCTATGGGGTTGACTGGAAGGGGAGGGACTTTGCCTCTCTATTTGAAGTACACCTCATCCAACCTTAAAGAAAACGAAGGATTAGTTACAGGATTTAACGTAGATGGGAACAAGGATAGCTTTGGTAAATGTCTGTGTGGAGTCATATTAGTCATCCAGGTAGCAAGATGTCAAACACTGTTAAAACCAATCCAGTGGGCCGGTGATTAAACCCTTGGATGGCCTCTTAACGTTGGCTGTCGGATGCCATCTGTCTGCGCTTATCTTCGCGGAGACACCACGCCCCCTGATGAATGAGGACATGTTTGTGGAAGGACGTTAAATAAATCAACTGGCTTCTTCAAATATTTGAAAATAATCTTAACGGCATTGTAAATTGAGTGTATCCCAACCACTGCACCCATTTGTGCCATATTGAAATAAGGAGAAGAAATTCTGCTTTCTGTATAACGAGTACCAATCTCCAGGGTAAAAGTCCTCTTTTAATAGTTTTGTAGGGAATACTACGTTAAAAAAAGTCAGCGTTGACATTTAGTGTCACATGGGAAACGAGCTCTGGTTTTCTGGGTGAAAGTGCTGTGTTTTAAGGAACGTTGCATAAGAAAGTTGACTTAAGAAAAGTCCGCCTTGACATTTGGTGTCCAACAGGACACAAACACTAGCCCCCCCCAACCTTCCTCCTTTCACAGAGCTGCAGTCTTTTCATACCACTCCGTACCATGCCACTGTTCAAACAACGTCATCTCACAGCGCCAGATCGAATATTGACACTGGTGATCCAGCTTAGATGTTGACGGTAGAGAGGCAGAGTCGGGCCCCACCACCTCATGCATGGTGAAAAGTAAGGGAGGTACATTATAGAAATGCAACCCCAGCAGGGTGATGCAGGACCCCCACGCAAAGTGGTGCGACAAGCGACCGAAATACATTCTGGGCAAAAGCCATCGGTCCAGGTCTCATTTTATCCCCTCTTACGGGCTGTTGTAGCCATATAGTTTGCCGACACAATGAATTGGGATGCGATGAGGTGCCGCCCTGTTATCGTTAGCTAGAAGAACAATTTCCATCAAGGCTCCTCCAGTGGCGATTATAATTCACATTACACTGAACATTTCCATGGATGGTGAAGTGAGACATCGTCACCGGGAATTATTTGGGAATATTTGTTGTTTGTGTTCACATTTATCCCATTTCTTTCCTGCCCTGGCGCTGCAGTTGACACCTGGAAATGTTACAAACATGTAATGGGGGGGTGGGCAGTAGCTCAGTTCCTTTCGGAGTTCGGTTGGGCGCTAGAGGGTTGCTAGTTAAAGTACCTATAAGGACCAAAGTACGGCGTGTGGGCTGGTAGCTGGAGAGGTGTCAGTTCACCTCTGGGGTACTGCCAAGGTGCCCTTGAGCAAGGCCCCCACCCCCCAACCACTTAAGGGTGCCTGTCCAGCAGTTGCAGCCCACTTACTCTCACACCTCTGACATGTAAAAGGACCTGGGCCTGTTAGTAGTGGAAATTGTAATTTCCCCACTGGGGACCCATACAAAGTATAATTATTAGTACTACCTATTGTCTCTACGGCTGAAGTTACTGCGTACCAATCATAGACTGTACAGGTGGTGCCAGGACAGGATCTGTGCACGTTTCATTGTAATAGTCTGTTATGCTTAGCAATAGTCTGTTATACAGAATTAGCAGAACGCAGCTTTCTGTGATAGACCAATCAGACTCAAGTATTCATCCACGGCGTGTAATAAACAACTGATAATGGCCCCTTGATCGGCTGATAACACCCGAATCGGCTGCTGCAGGTCAGCTTCAGCTTGTATCAAACCCACATAACCCCCCAGAGGCCCCTAATCGCCTTCACTATCAGCCGGGATCCATTGGTTGTGCACTTGCAGCTAGATATCGATTAAAGTACTTTTCATTTACACGTTTTCCACAGGCCTTGCCCTAAAAGGAAATTATCTACTTCCACTGGAACTTTGGGGATCTTCAGAGAGGCCAGAGAATCACTTTTCAGTGGGTCCATTTGAGGCCAGTTTTGATGTGTCAGGAGTTTAACACAAAATGGTTTTAGCTGAGATGCGAGTCTTTGCAGGTTGGAGAAACCACTTTCATTTTGCATCAGTGAAGGCTATTCCAGTATATCCTGCATGCACCTTGGTATTGAATTGTTTGATTGGTACATCTTGATTAATAATGATGCAGGGAATTGATTGTTAATGACTGAAAGTATAAAAAAGAGAATTTATATTGGCATTTGCATTCAAGAGCCCATAGAATTGGACGTGTTTATTCTTAAACTGACTTTTAGAAGGTAAAAGTATTGTCTAAAAAAACACAAACTCCTGTAAAGTACAAAATGACAATAACATGTACTGTATGTGGTTTGTTGTTAAGCTTATGGTTAATACCAACAGGTTATTTTTTTCAGCCATTCGCATAGACTAGTCCACCGGCTTATGAGTGTGCTGTGCACACTGGGGCCACCATTAAATGGTACCTACCAGTTTAATCAACCTGGGCCCTATGTTCCAATGTTTTTGAGTCTAAGTGACTGAGGGGAACAACAATCTGTGACATTGGTCTAGTATTAAGCAAGATCGCTGCAGTCATCTGCAACAAAACCAACTACAATGTATGTTAACTGGGCATTTGTGCAGTGTGTATTTAGCTTCACAAAAGTGCTCGTTTTGCAGCTGGCAGATTAAGATTAATATTCTAAGTGTCTGACAACATTATGGAAAGGATTTCTAAGGAGGTCGACCTTTTTGTTAAAGAGTAAGATCCTTTGTTTAAACATAACAACATCCCCGAAATTGTGTTCTCAAAACCCACCAGATTCCATGTAAATAATCAGTCTTTTTAGCATCGTAAAATACACTTCATTCAAAGTCGACAACAACGTAATAAAAATATGAAAAGCCGTCTTTAGGTCGTCTTTCCACTTTTCTATCCATCACAACTCTAGTTTTGGTTGAAATGAACACACATTTTACCAATTTACATGTGAAAATACATTGACTCTACCCACATTAAAAGTATCGCTTTTTTAAATGGAGTCTGGTGGGTTTAGCACTAGCAACTTCAAAGCTGTTTCTGGTTGAACAGAAAGGTCACAAAGAGGTTTGAAGGTGTATTTCTGAAGGGATGCTTTCCATAATGTTGTCAGACACCTAGAATATTAATCTGAGTCTGTCAGTGGCAAAACAAGCACTTTTGTGAAGGTAAAAACTGGACAATTGCCCTGTTAACTTGTTTTTTCCAGTTTGAAAAAATGGTAGTTAACTTTAAATGCTGAGTCTTAAAGAAACACATTTTTCGCTCACAGTGAAAGCAGAGATGTTTGGGTTGCCCCCGCTGACACATATTCAAATAGTGTTAGTTATTTAAAGTTATTCAGACTCACATTAGTATGAAATTAGTTATCACACAGGGGGTGGGGGGATAATAACACTCCAGATATTAAATTGGAGTTATTACAGGAAGGAAATAGCAGGAAGCTCTTTCCACTTTATAATTAGAAGCAAACATGCAATGCATGATATTTGTACTGGATGGAAGAACCTACTTTTTTTTTATTTTTTCCAAGTATGCTACTTAAATTAAAACATTTTGACGTACTTTCCAAAGGGCCCAAAACCCAGAAATTCAGTTTTAAAGCTAAAAGATTATTCTGTTTGTTTTATCAAGGCTTTGTTTGAGCAGCTGATGCCGCCTAGACATCTGTCAAAATTTGACTGAGTTTTGTTTTTTAGATTGTAATCTTTAGTTTTAATGGCATGTAATGACTATAATATATAACATCCTGGACATATTATCTCCTGGACATATTTCCTGGCAAAAAAAAGTGCTTAAAAAGCAAAATGCTTCACATGCATTCCAGTGGTATAGCTTATTTCCTTCCTCCTAAACCCAGAGGGGAGTACGATGTTATACGTTGCTGAGAATTGAACTGGCTGATGTTAATGTACTGTTCATAAGACCCTGGCCAACAGCACTACCTGACATAGACAGATCCCAGACCCCAGCACTGTCACCAACTAGCTGTTGGTGCATTTCTGACAGAGCCAGAAGGCTTCGAGTCCATGGCGGCCCAGTTGCGACTACTTTGTGTTGGGGGGGGGGGTCACATTATTAACAACCTGCAGTGGTCTGATAACACTGTGGCAATGGATTAGACTGGGCAGAGTTGGCTGTTCTTACTGAGGATGGTCAGGTTATTTAATGCAGCCTGTCTTAATCCCACACACTGTAACTGAAAAGTCCCTCTGATTCCTGCACATATAGTTTCTTTAACGTATAGAGTTCTGAAACTTTGGGGAAAAAAAAAAGGTTTTGAGGTCCTGTGATGCTATTGATTTTGAAGGGGAGTGTAAAAAGAGAGCATAAGGCTCTCAAAACCAGTTTCTGTGCTTCCCTTGAGATTACCACAGGGAAGTAACACTCATTTGAAGGTGATTTCTCAAGACATGTAGTTCATATTAACACGCCCATGAACCATTATATGGTTTCTATCAATTTCTCTTGAGGACCAGTACAATTTGTAACAGCACTGATGAAGTCTCTCCTCCTACGCACGCCTCTACACCGTCTCCCCGATCCCCCTCTCGTCTGTTTCTGGCACCCCCGGCACTTATTCATTCCAGAGATGAGGAAGCTAGTTAACAGCAGAGACCCAACCAAAGTTCTAGCGAAAAGTACTTTAAAAGCATTGCGACTGTAGGGCCATTTGCCATTTTGGCTGAAGCTTTTTTTTTTTTCACATCTACTGTTAAATAAATCCGTGACAGGAAGTCAGTCATCAGTAGCAGCTAGCTACATGTGAAGTCCACCAAAGAGTGTTAGGGGAGGTGGACATCCACCAAAACTAATACATTATCATTTTAATTCAGAAACGTTTACCTTGACACAAGCTGCTACTAGGAGATATTTTAGGGAGAAGCCTTACTGTTTTTTGTACTTTATGTGCTCCAACAAAGTGCTGCCGCGCTGGACTGAACACAGAGATGTAAAGATTTACAAAATGTAAAGTTACTTTGTGAGTCAAGATAAGTGCACCCCTAGGTGAACAGGTGAAGCTCAAGCCACCACCTACAATATAATTGCACCGTACCGTGGTACTCATAAGTTTATGAACCCATGCTAAAGTTGACTAAAAAGAAGAATAAATAAATCCAACCTTTAAGGACACCAATTTTCCTTTTGAATGAAGAATGTATCATTTTATATAAATAAAGCAATATTTTATGATAGTTATAAAAATCGTGAGAAAATTGAATCGTTAAGTTAAAATCATATTGAGTTGTGTGTCACATCCCTATGTTTTAGCTTTAGCCATTACAGCTGAAGGGCCCTATTTTGCACCCGGCGTCTTTGATATTGTAAGACCGACCCCCCCCCCCCCCCCAACACACACACACACACACACACACACACACACACACACACACACACACACACATATTTGTTCAGGTGCATTCTGGGCATGCTGGTCTTACAGGGAGGGGTGTTCAGGTACATTCTGGGCGTGCTGGTCTTACAGGGAGGGGTGTTCAGGTGCATTCTGGGCGTGCTGGTCTTACAGGGAGGGGTGTTCAGGTGCATTCTGGGCGTGCTGGTCTTACAAGGAGGTGTGTTCAGGTGCATTCTGGGCGTGCTGGTCTTACAAGGAGGGGTGTTCAGGTGCATTCTGGGCGTGCTGGTCTTACAAGGAGGGGTGTTCAGGTGCATTCTGGGCGTACTGGTCTTACAAGGAGGGGTGTTCAGGTGCATTCTGGGCGTGCTGGTCTTACAAGGAGGGGTGTTCAGGTGCATTCTGGGCGTATTGCTATGTTGACGCAGAGGGGGGTGATCGTGCCATTGACCAAAAAAAAACTTGGTCTAAAGTCATTAACGCATCATTTTATTTTAATGTGTAAAGGCTTATGCACAACGCGTACAATATGCTTGTTACACACACACACACACACACACACACACACAGGGACACGCAGCAGCACACACGCATGCAAAAGATTAGAAATAAAAATGGTGCCGTCCACCATCACAACGGCTATGCGCCAAGGTAGAAACTAACGCGCCTGGCTTTTAAAGGGAATGGGAGATGACCTCCGATTGGTTGATTGCATGTTACGACCAAAACACACCTATGAATTAATGAAGAAACTAAGTACAACCCTGTTGAACCATGTGACCGGACCTTTTTTTTTTTTTTGCCATCAAACTAGCAAAAGTGGATTTGGACTCGCCCTAAACGCACCTGCACCTAACACTCTGCACGTAGATCGTTAAAAAAGGTCCCTAAATATTTTACTGTAGAATACAGAAATACTGTGGAGCTGCGTATGGGTTGGGAGACAAGATTGGATCATTGGGGGGTAAGGGAGTCTTTGTTCCAGAACAGAGCACAGGCCGGAAAGAAAGCTTGAAAGGTCGGCATTGTTGATTGGTATTGATCAACAACGATATCAATACCCTGCAGATATACAGTATCATGGTCACTGGGCTGATTGGAGCGGACAGTTGGAGGGTTAGAGTCGTCTTGCTGATAAGGTTAAATATCTTATCAACAAAATGGACTGTTCAAACCCTTGCAGTTCCCATTGTTAGGCTCTGGGTAGTCTGGATGATTGCCTCATATCCAACGGCGCCTGATGTCCCCTTCCCTTCTGCTCTTTGTGCGTCGCCGTTCTGAAACTGTGTTCCCGTTGAGAAACGACAAACTTAAATAGGCCTGCTTGTTTTTTTTTTTTCAGGGAATGATTGCAAAGATTTCCAAAGAATATGGAATTTATTCTCGGACGTTTTGAACCAATGGGTGGGGATTGGATGGATCCAGTTAATTTTAAAAGCTGACGTTACTGGATTGTGTGAACAGTTAAAGCTTTAGTGCGTAACTTTTTTGATATTAATGAATGTCTGTTACATTCAGCCATCGCCAAATGAGACTGTCTGCTCCACAACGCTCTGTCTGTCCGTCAGTACGACTATGATGAGAAAATAAAGTGGTCCGGCGACTTTCACACAAAGAAACAACTAAAGATAATTACCTATTCTGAAGAGACATCATGTTTTTCAAGGAAACTATGTGGAGGAGGGGTGGGGGCGGCACAGGATTCCAATACGCTCGTCATGTGGATGCGCCACAGTATGGTTGTCGTTACTTAGAATTCCTCATGGGGGCGACAAAAACTACGCACTAAAGCTTTAACTACATTTAATATTATTTGGCGTTTTCTTTTGCGGGGTGCAAATGTTCCACCAAAACAAGTTCCTTCCAGAGACTATTTTGCAGAGCCGCCGTCGCTGCGTCCAGAGCTTAGCGCCACCCAAGACGATAGGGATTGGTTGAAAGTTTTTTTTTTTTTTTCTCTCCTGTCCCTATCCCAGAATGTGTGTGTGGTGTAGCCAGACCTTTCTCCACAGAGCTGTGGAGAAAGGTCCGGCAATGGAGACTATGATTTGGGTACGTTTAGGCACCAAAACGTCCCCAGTTAAATTGTGGTCATGGTTAAAGGACCCCATAGTTGCGTGTTGGTAAAGGATGTGATGTGCATCACGGTCTTTGTACCATCCTCCCAGACATTCTTTGTCTGTTCAACAAGGACATCACACCACTTCCTGCTGCGACTGAACATAACCAGAAGTTCTTTTATGTTTCAACAAACCTCCAATGCTGTCATTCTCTGGGAAGTACAGTATACTTTTCATGTTCGTATTGAGTTTTTGGTGTAGTGGATCTGGAGCAAGATCAGAGATAGACTGAACTCCTCAGTGGATCTGACTGACACCGGTAGGGAAACCATTCAGTGCAGCAAAACGAAATCCGCCCTGTTGATGTACTAGCGTGGCAGATCTGCCATCCCAACTCATGTCTGGAAAAAAAGATTGTCAGAAATGAAACAAAGAGACTGTCCCTATGCCGTGCAGTTGCATAGGAGACAGTTCTCTCTCCTAGTTGTGTTAGAAATCTCTCAAAGTCCTTGGAGTATTCCTTCACACTGTAACTTATTTTGCTGTGGTATATAAAGTAGCCAGCCTTCAGTAAGCATGCTGCCTTGTCATCTGATCTCCTCACATTTTCAAAAAAAAATCACCATCCTCGTGGTGGACATAGTTATGTTGACAAAATGCAAATGGACTTGTTTATTTCGAGTGAGGCTTCCCACACCCGGTGCTCGTGATTAATGGGGCGGCCATTGCATTGTGGAGAACTTCCCTGACGAAACACATTAATACTACTGCCTGTTTGACATTCTCTTCCTGGCTACATCTAGCTATCAGTAAAAGTGCAGGAAGAGACATTTGTCTTCATGCAAAAAGGCCTCTTCAAAAAAACATAGGAAACTGGAGGAAAAAAAACTCCCCAGCATCATGGGAACACGTCTTCTGTGTTGAAAAACGTGCAAACGGACTGCCCATGTTATTTCATCAGAGGCATCCCACGTCTTCCGCTTTGTTAATGATTAATGGGACAGACGTCTCATTTTGGACAGGGAAAGTGCTTGACAACACGCATCAATAACCGGCGCTGCTTCACATTCGGTCCACTTTGCTATCAGTGGATGTGCAGGAAGAAAAATCCCATTTGACTGCATACAAAATGGTTGGAGAATTTCCAATTCAAAAGTAAACATCAAAACCAATTTTCAGGGGGCTGCGGCTTCCGTTACCTGAGTTTGGTTGATGGTTTGATGGTTGATGGTATCCAGACAGCTAACATGTGGGTTACATTTGTGGGTTTCATTACCATATTCCTTTCTTGGTCTTCCTTTTTATAAGAAATGTCCCCTATTTATATACAGCACAGAGTAGGCCTAAATAATTTCTGGAAAATATCAATTTACAATTTTTCAGACCTGCATTGCAGTTGTAATTGATCTTGCAATCATTATGCAAGTATTATCACAATATCTTTCTACAGCATCAGATAAAATGTGTGTTAGAGAAAACAAGCAAACTCCTAGTTTTCTACAGCAAATTTAACCAGTTTAGCTCCATTTAATATATTTCATCAGTGCTATATTAATGTTCAAATATAATCGTGACATTCAAAAGTAGAGGTACAGTGTATTTGACATTAAGACGTTCCACTTCCAGGATTACTCCGATGCTGCAGGAAATAACACTGGATGCAGGTAGTTTCCTTCCGCTTTCTTTGTGAAGGAATTTTAACCTTTGGCTGATTTCTGAGGACTATGGTGACCTGGTCCTCAGATCTCTGCAGGGTAACTCCAGACAGCTAGCTAGACTATCTGTCCAATCTGAGGACTATGGTTACCTGGTCCTCAGATCTCTGCAGGGTAAATCCAGACAGCTAGCTAGACTATCTGTCCAATCTGAGGACTATGGTTACCTGGTCCTCAGATCTCTGCAGGGTAAATCCAGACAGCTAGCTAGACTATCTGTCCAATCTGAGGACTATGGTTACCTGGTCCTCAGATCTCTGCAGGGTAAATCCAGACAGCTAGCTAGACTATCTGTCCAATCTGAGGACTATGGTTACCTGGTCCTCAGATCTCTGCAGGGTAAATCCAGACAGCTAGCTAGACTATCTGTCCAATCTGAGGACTATGGTTACCTGGTCCTCAGGTCTCTGCAGGGTAAATCCAGACAGCTAGCTAGACTATCTGTCCAATCTGAGGACTATGGTTACCTGGTCCTCAGGTCTCTGCAGGGTAAATCCAGACAGCTAGCTAGACTATCTGTCCAATCGGAGATTTCTCTTGCATGACTATTCATGATGCTCCGCCCATGACGATTGTAATTGGTTTAAAGAAATTCCATTAAACCAGAGCACAATTTTCTCCCATCCCGGAATGCTATGTGGACTTGCCAGACCTTGCTCAGCTCTGCAGCGTGTCAATGGTCTGGCTAAGTGAGAGTAGTTGGCAAGTTAGAAGTGTTGGTTGTTCAGTTGGCAGCTCTGCGTTGTTTAAGCTAGCGTTATCTTCACACACAAACAGAATGAGCTGCTTCACAGCCCTAAACCTTGAAGGTCCAGATTCTGAGCTTTCAACAGTAATATGATGTCCGTCAAGGTAGAGTCTGGGAGTCTGATCTAATACTTTTTCTCAAATCCAGCAAACATCGGTCACTGTCCGCCAGCTGTCCGTTCTGCGTGTGAGCTGAAGGAAGATTTCCTGTTCATACACAACTCTGGCTCTGTGAACTGGAAACAGACACAGTGGTTTAGAGTCGCACAACGCTGCCTCAGCCCACCGTTCTTTTGCTTTGAGCTTGACGTCTAGTACTGTCATTGGCTGCCTGTTCTGCCAATCTTCCCTGCCCTTGTCACATGACCAATTAATGTTTCCAAGACAACGATCTGACTGAGCCTATAGAAAATGGGTATTGCATTTGGATATCCATCCACTGAGTTGAGAACAAGACGTGATGTATTACTGAGCTGAATTCCATTATGATGTTCTATCCTATCCATCATTTCCTTGATTCTTTTTTCTAAGCTGTATTCTGATAAAATGCCCCTTTAGTCTGAACTGGGTTTAACTGGAAGATTCCGACATTTACATTCCCTAACTGCCGAGTTGACTGCTGGGTAAATTTGCTTGCGGCAGTTGTCATTTCCAAAAGTTGCTGGCTTTAACACTGACTACTTGCTTCAGCTTGTCAGACACAAACCGTTAAACTGTGTCTTAGACTCTGTAAATTCACATTTTAAAAAGCAGCAATTGGAATTTTGAAAATCTCAAGTTTTTCAAATAGCGACTATGATATGAAATACATTTTGTAATTATTTATGATGTCCATCTATGTACTGTATATGTTACCAGACATATAGTATGCGGCTGATCAAGCATAACAGCATTTATTTCATGTTAAATTATGGACTCTGCATAGATTAAAGCCTGGTCATTAGTACTAAATTCTAAACCTCACTGGCTCACCAGTGGGTCAGTCATTACTGAACAAACACCGTTTGGGGACAAAAATTGTTGATATCATTTTAAATGCCAATGGAGATGCCAAAGAATCCAAAGAGACCTGGGGTTGGGTCCCAAAACGTGGTGCCAATAGGGCACCGGTTCCATTGTAAAGGGTAGTAACGAGACTAAATGAGAACCCAAAGTATTTTTTTCAGAAGCATCACTGCCCGAGGCGCTACGTTTCCGTTAGCTAGCAGCTGGATTAAACAGGATGGTTAAAATGCTGACATCTTAAATTAAGCGGTGTAAAGTGTGACTGTATTTCCCTTTTTTAAAGGACTCCAACACCGGGACGTAACAGTCTGCCGCTGCCTACACAGAGACGGTGCGTTTACTGGAAACTCGCCAGCCATGTGCTGCATTTTCAGTTATTGTAAATTACTTTTTCCCCACCTGGTGCTTGTTTTTGTCGTTTACCAGCAATTTACTGGTGAAATAAGTCATTCTTATAAGTTAGTTTTTACATTATTAATCATTTAATTTTGACCATATGGCTGTAGCAATAAACAAGCCGTTCTTTAATGTCGCCAATTGTCATTTTGTGTTCCCTTTTTTATAATTTTTGTTATATACATTACAAATATATGATAAACATATTTTGGTTCAGGCACCATTTTAGCACCGGTATCAGAAAAAAACAAAAAAAAAAACAGGGACAACGGATGAAAAATAGCCTTTTGGCTAATTCTGGTGCATTTACAGCAATGTTGATTAATGTACACTGTCCCTGTCAAATAAATTATTAAAATAAAATACCGAACCCTAAAGATACCAAACAAATCAGACTGAATTTAAAAGATAAACAGTATATATTTTCACTTGATGTAAAAAAACATTGAGTTTTAGGACTGAATATTTTACTCAGTGTAAACATCATATATCTCCAATGAGAAGATGGAACATTACACAGTTTACTTTGATACTGTCCTACATGGATGTGATGTTTCCCAAATCAAAGCTACTTAAGAGGAAAACGGGGGGGGGGGGGGGGGGCGGGGCTGTATGTTATAGGGTTTGCAATAGTAAGTCAGAGCTGGGCGAGTTGTTCAGAACTACAGTGTGGGGCTTGATCTCAGACTGCAGTGCTCTGTGCTCCCATTCAACGACACCAGCCTGAAGTGAGCACGCAGCCTCACGGGGAGTCAACACACCAGGGAAACTGTATCGCCCCTGGCAACCACAGGTACACGACTGGGTGTGAAGGACGTGGCGAAGACAAGTCTGCAGTAATCAGTGGTAACACAATAAGAGAATGTCTACGTGGGTGGATAATACAATTTTGCAATAATAAAATTAGAGCTGCTGAGCCGGGGCAAATGAGTAAAGGTCCATTAGAGCGATGTTATTAACAGTAAAACTGCAGTAATAAGTTAATAAAAGAATCAGGGGATGATGTGAATAGAAAGATCGGTGCTGAATGTCGATGCTTTGACTCAGTGTTGCCAAGTACTGCAATAATTACCACAAATCAAAGGACCGGACACAGGGAATTTCTTTTTCCTACTTATGTTGCCATGTACTAGTGAGATGCTTTTTCATCAAAATCCACATAACCCAGCTATTAGATCGCATGTCTAACACATGCTACGGCCTTAAAGTCAAATGATGTGACATTCCCTCATGGGGAGCATTGTCATTTTGCATCCATGATATTTGACACATAAATGACATTGTGCATTGCCATTGTGATGATGGTGAATAAGGTAAACATTAAATATGTAAGAGAGCCGGTCATTATAGCAAATACAATCCCCGACAGGGTGAGGCCTTACCCTCTGGCTCTGCAGTATCCCGCTTGTTAGTTGGCTACTTACCAAATCAAGAATTTGACACAAAATGTTGATTTTTTTTTTTTTTTTTAAAAAGGATTTTATTTTGTTTCGTTAAAGAAAATTGTCCGTTTTGGAAGACTGGGTCCATAGCAACATAAACTCTGTGGCCTAATGTTGAAATTCACATGGTCTATATCTACGACGTTCTACTTCCAGGATTGCCCCAATTTTTGCCGGAATTTCCGCCAGATGTCCATCTTTTCAGCCGTTAGCTTCCGCTTTCTTTGTGTTGGCGTTCTAACCTCTGGCTGATTTCTGAGGACTATGGTTACCTGGTCCTCACGTCTCTGCAGGGTAAATCCAGACAGCTAGCTAGACTATCTGTCCAATCTGAGGACTATGGTTACCTGGTCCTCAGGTCTCTGCAGGGTAAATCCAGACAGCTAGCTAGACTATCTGTCCAATCTGAGGACTATGGTTACCTGGTCCTCAGATCTCTGCAGGGTAAATCCAGACAGCTAGCTAGACTATCTGTCCAATCTGAGGACTATGGTTACCTGGTCCTCAGGTCTCTGCAGGGTAAATCCAGACAGCTAGCTAGACTATCTGTCCAATCTGAGGACTATGGTTACCTGGTCCTCAGATCTCTGCAGGGTAAATCCAGACAGCTAGCTAGACTATCTGTCCAATCTGAGGACTATAGTTACCTGGTTCTCAGTCTAGCTAGCTGTCTGGATTTACCCTGCAGAGATCTATCTGTCCAATCGGAGTTTTCTGTTGCACGACTAAAACTTCTGAACATACACATGTTCCACCAAAACAAGTTACTTCCCGTGGCTATTTTGCAGCGGCGCTCTGTCTGGCGCTTAGCAACACCCAAGACGATTGTGATTGGTTTAAAGATAAACCACAGGCATTCCCATCCCGGGAACGCTGCATGGACTGGCCAGACCGTCCTCCATAGCGCTGTGTAGGAAGGTCTAGTAATGCGAGACTATAAGGGCGTTTTCACACATGAAAGTCCAAGGTCCATGTTTTTGTTACATTGTATATATTTGATCTGGTAAGTTTTGGTTTCACACTGCATCTCCACGTGACCAAACTACACATACGTGAGCTGTGTCTCCAGATATTTAGAATTGATCCGTCTGTAGACGGGCTTCCCCGTCCCCTCGTATCCCCCCACTGTGTTGCAGTTTTTTCTACTGACTGCTGCCCCCCCCAGTAGCCTGATAGCTGTCTGATAGCCGTCAGCTGTCTGCTCTGAGCGCATTCACCCTCACTCTCTCTCTCATGTAGCCTACACACTAGGGCTAGTCCGTAAAGGAGCTTCCCTGGTCTTGTAACACAAGGGGGGGCCGCCATTGTATTTGGTCCGAAAGTCCATAAACCAACCAGACCATGGTTCACCAAG
The DNA here is from genome assembly GCF_008692095.1 of Etheostoma spectabile. NCBI lineage: Eukaryota > Metazoa > Chordata > Actinopteri > Perciformes > Percidae > Etheostoma > Etheostoma spectabile. The sequence goes on along the minus strand of NC_045740.1, from coordinate 29,390,724 downwards.
ACCACCTCTGTTTATCTGACCAAAACTTGGTCTTTTGAGGTTTCACACCTGTAATTTTGGTTTGGCTTTAACTGAAGATGAGGGATGAGTGGAAACTCCCTAAATCCCATTAATCTGAACATTTCCGTTGACGGTGACGTGAGACAAGGTGAATGGGACTTATTTAAGAATATTTATGTTGATGTTTCTGTCCTCATTCATCCCGGTTCCTTCTTGCCCAGGCGCCGCAGTTGACACACCTGGAAACATGTTTCTTTTTCAAGAGTGACCAGGGGCCTGTTGCACGAAACCAGGATAAGGGATTAAGCCGGGATATTCAAGTTATCCTGGATGAATTTAGCTTGGACTCGGTTGCACGAAACCAGATTGAATTAAACCCAGCCAAGTTACCATGGAGATTTAGTCTTTGCGGCTAGCCTGGTCCAGAGCAGGCTAACAGCCGGGCTAAGATTAATCCTGGAGTCTCATATGTCAAATCAGCTGCCGTCTGATCCGAAATAAACGTGTTTACCATTAGTGTTTGTGTGTGTGTGTGTGTGTGTGTGTGTGTGTGTGTGTGTGTGTGTGTGTGTGTGTGGGGTGTGTGTGTGTGTGTGGTGTGTGTTGTGTGTGTGTGTTGTGTGTGGGTGTGTGTGTGTGTGTGTGTGTGTGTGTGTGTGTGTGTGTGTGTTGTGTGTGTGTTGTGTGTTAACTAACAAAGTGTGGACACAGAGTGTAAATTGTAATCAATAAAAACAGATTAAAGATTAAAATTAAATATGTAGAAAGTAAGAAAGAAAACTGTTAAAATGCTGAGAATGCTATACCACTTATAAACAATTTCAGAGACAAATATCCTCGTACTATTTCATTGATCCTTTAAAATGGCCTTCCATTCCCTCTATATTAATCAGCTCTGTCTGTATTTGCAGCAGCGATTGATTGGTGCGATGGACTCAAAATAAAGGTCTGGTGTACATGTTCATCATGATGAAGGAACATGTCAGTGCAAGCTGCTTTACCCAGGCCTGTTAGCTGCAGGCTAGTGTTAGCGTTTGGCTCGAATCACCACTGTGCATAAATACAGAGACAATATTTTTGTTAGTGTTTTTTCATGGGATTTGGACAATAAGAAAAATGACTCTAGCCTTATCCTATAACACATAAGAAGGTAGAGTAGTGGTCTCTAGCCTTCATGTCAGTCACAACCAAAGCAAATGGTCACTTTGGAGTGTCACTGTTTTCAGTGGTGGATTGTAACTAAGTACATGTACTCAAGTACTGTACTTAAGTACACATTTTAGGTACTTGTATTTTACTTGAGTCTTTACTTTTACTCCACTACATTTCTAAGAAAGATATTCTAATTTTTACTCCACTACATTCATCTGACAGCTTTAGTTACTTTACAAATTAAGATTTTTGCACACAAAACACATACTGAAATCTAAAATGTGAGGATTTTTAGGGGTGCACTTTAAATGCTTTAAGTACATTTTCCTGATTGTAAGTATTTACTTGAGTAAAAGATCTGAATACCATTTCCAGCAGTGACTGTTTTTGATGATGAAGAGCAGTTTGTTCCCTCTGACGTGTGTGAGGATGCCGGTCACATACACAAATCAGGATGTGTAAACATCAATAGCTAGAAAAGCACACTATGCCAGTTTAAAAATGTATAACTAACACATTGCTGCGGGGCCAAAATAAACCCTCTCACCTTCAAAATGTCAGGACATGGATAAACAGCTGCACTTTGAGTTTGGCCGCTCTGCAATTCTTCCATTTTGTCTTCTGGATTATGTTTCTGGGGTTTATGGAACCAGTGGTCCCACGCTGTTGCCAGCCCTCTGAAAACCATATTTTTAAGACCACAAAACGTACAATCCACCTTTCAACTTAATTAACTGCATCAGACTACGGACCCAGTATTTCTTATCTGTGAACTGACTTCAGGGCCACTTTTCCATTTATTTTAATCTTATGAGAAGACCTTGCCCGCACCTTTCAATCCCTCAATGCGCCTCGAATCCTCTTTATGCGCTTGAACAAAAAACATAACTGACTGAAAGTCAATATCTGTGAAAATGACGTATTGAAATTCTACCCATGTCAGAAACCAGAGCATGAAGACTCATAGATCTGATGCCATCAAAAAGCTTTTTGCCTTTATTATACCCTGCGTGATATTATTAGTTATGAAGCGGAAATCTCACCGAAAATCCTTCTGGATTTCATCAATGCTGTCTTCAACTTTAACTTTTCTCATTTATCCCATCTGGTGCAGTTTCAGATATTGAATGTGGATGACAGCAGAAATTCTGATTTGATTCCTACTTTTGACATAATATTGTTCATATTGGCTATTAATCTGCTGTATTGTTTCTACATGAAACCCTAACATTGCTGCGTTCTTCTGTCTGTTCATGTAGTGTCTTTCAATTTTGATTCTGCGGCCTATTTCACAAAGTACAACAGTGCACAAGCCTTGATTTGCAAAGGCTTTAAACAGGGACTCTCATTTGCTCACATGCTGTATGTAAAGTATTTTGCTTGATATTCATAAATTCATCCATGAATGACCATTTAAATAAAAGGGTGACAGCTGGTCTGATTATTATTCGTGGAAAGTCTTTTTGCTGCAACACAATTTTTATAGGCTCACAAATTGAGATTATCTTCAAAAACATAAATATAATAAATCAATAATAAGAATATATCAATACTAAATTTGGTGTTCTTGATAACAAATCATGTTTAACCTTGTCATCGTAGTTAAGTAAAATGACTCGGGCGCTTATTGTGACCTGATGCTGACGTGTTGAATTGCAATCATGCTTATGTAATGAGGTGTGTCCCTGTACCAAGGTTCCTTCTTATAGTTGACTCCCACTTGGAGAGAACTGGGTTCAATACTCTCTCAACCACCTAACCCGAGACCAAGTCATCACCGAGACCAGGGTGTATGGAGCCCGGGACACAACCAAGACTTTGAGGGGCTGAGACTGTGTCAAGACAAAAACCAAGGCAGGGCGAGACCGAGGAAAGACCAACAAGAAGGAAGGGCGAGACCGAGTCCAGACCAAGAACAAGGCAGGGCGAGACCGAGACAACAACAAGGCAGGGCGAGACCGAGACAACAACAACAAGGCAGGGCAAGACCGAGACAACAGCAAGGCAGGGCAAGACCGAGACAACAACAAGGCAGGGCAAGACCAAGACACAACCAAGATTTTGAGGGGTTGAGACCGAGTCAAGACCAAAACCAAGGCAGAGTGAGACAGAGTCAAGACCACCAAGAAGACAGGGCGAGACCGAGACAAGACCAAGAACAAGGCAGGGCGAGACCGAGACAAGATAAAGACTTTGAGGGGTTGAGACCGAGTCAAGACCAAAAGCAAGGCAGGGCAAGACCAGACCGGCGCTCAAAGATTCATATTCTTAAGGGGGGCGTGAGAGGGGGTTAATAACAAATTTTAATTTAGACAGAGTCAAGAATAAGAACAAGGTGGGGCGAGACAGAGACAAGATCAAGACTTTGAGGGGTTGAGACTGAGTCAAGACCAAGAACAAGGCAGGGGAAGACCGAGTCAAGACCAAGGCAGGGCGAGACAGAGTCAAGACCAAGAACAGACCGGTGCTAGACAGAAAGATTTTGTTCTTCTGTCTCCAAGATTCAAGTTCTTAAGGGAGGTGGGGAGATGGGGTTAATAGTAACAAATTTCAGGTAGGAAATTAGTTGAGTTATTGGTTACGTTTTAAGCAGGAAGTCTTGCATCCAATCACAATAATGATGTTAACACAAAAAAATTGACAATGCATAGGCAATGATGTTACTGTAGTTGTGGTCTTGACTGATCTTAAAATAAAATCCTAAAGTCCTCTTTATCCAAGACCAATCACGAATATTACGTGACCTTCAAATAGTGGTCTTGAGACCGGTCTTAAAACCAAGACTTGATACAACAACGCTGCTCCCAACTCAGCAGAGAGACCTTTCTCGAGTCTATAATACAAAGGAGTGTTCGAAACTGCAAAATGTTGATTTCTCAAAACCGCTCACAAGTAGCGGAGGTAAGCCGGGGAGAAAAACAATTTCCACGCGACACGGAGTGAAAACACTCTGCTCTAACGACGCCCTGCAAAGTTGATGACTCCTCAGAAGCGAAGATTAGGGTGAAAATCACAGCTCACACACACACCGCTGCTTGCCACCCCCCCCCTCTCTCTCTCTCTCTCTCTCTCTCTCCCCTCCTTCTCTGAAGTGTGAACAGACGCTTTGCTGTCTCAGCTCAGCAAACTTTGATCAGCGCCGGGGTTGCCGGCCTTCAATCGGACAAGGTCAGGGGAACAAGATGATGGCCCGTGTGTTGTCAAAACCGGGGAGTTGCCACCTGTTTGAGACTACATAATTGCGCTTGCTCTCACATCTAGCTGAACCCTTGATGCCAAGGGGCTTCACAGCGAGTGGAGTCAACAGCCTGCTTCATGCAACTGGGACTCTTTATTGAAGTGTCCATTATAAGTGTCCCCAGGTATCCTTGTCAAACTTGCTGCCTTAGACAATAAGTAACCTTGGGCTGTATGCAAATCAGCAGTCTGCTGAGAGTCACGGAGCGCCAAACAGCCGACGGGATCACTTGTAAGCCTTTCTGTGCATTGGCCTGTGTCAGTGCTGCTGATAGAAACGTCTGTACAGTTTGTTTTTCTGCTTTAATAGGGAGAATGAAAATCAGCAGGCAAACTGTGTTGCTGCATAGTCTTTCTCAGTGTTGAGCCCAATCCTCTTTGCTTCCCTCCAGCGTGGTATTTGAATGACCTGATCAATTTCTAATCAGAAAAGACCCAGAGCCCTTTCTCTTGTGGTAATAGACTTTCCCACAAATCTTTTATATGGAGGGCTCACTCAGAAATTGTGGAGAGCAAAGGGCAGGAATAATGTGTTTTATTTTCAAGATGTATTTCTCCCCGTGTGTGGCGATAATGGCACTTTATCTCCAGCGTGGATACTGTCTATCATCTGCTGTTGGCTAAATATAGAAGTATTTGTAGAACCCTAAACACAGCTGCACATTAAAATGAAACCCGGGCCCTGTTTAAAGGCAGAGGTGGCCTTTTCATGTTGAAAATGAAACCCCAGGAGGTCCGCCTGCTTTGTCAGTCATAAAAAAAAAAACAGCGTCTGGGGAAAAAAACCATTCCCCGACTGTAATTTATTCTGTGACCATTTTATTTGTCACCAGCAGGTTACTGACTAAATGTAGCCTGTGTATGCTCTGTAGGAGCTGGAACATGGTTAAGACCCAGCGGTTCCTAACCCTTTTTGTCAGATGTATCCCTACAGCCCTGTCGGACCAACTTAGTACAGAACACAGCCCCCCCCTCAGGTGTTCATTTCAAATGATTGCAAACTGGATGTTATTTTACACCATTCATCAACTTAAGTGGATATTGTTGCTACCCTGGAAATCCAGTGTTCTCTAGACAGCACAATTTGCTCAGCGAGTTACTCTGGCATCGAGTAATGCTGCTCATTAACTATACCCTTGTTGCCGAGCTGCACCAATCACATCGGTGTACCTGATATAGGCGGGGCCAGAGCCGAGCTGCACCAATCACATTGGTGTATCTGATATAGGCGGGGCCAGATGACGACAGTATAATCTACCAGTTAGCTCCTCTGGTAGTTCGGGGCTCTGGATACGTCACCCGGCGTGTTGTTGTGATTGGTCCTAGTGTTATCCAATTGCGTGCAGTGAGATTTTCAAATGCACGCTTGGTCCCGCCCCTCAAGATGGGCAACTTCCATTGCTCAATGCCAGACCCTTTCTCTTTTGGATTTGGGTCTGGATTTCCAGGCTATATGGTTGCAGTAATGGTCAGTAAGTTTGCATTACATTTTTTTTCAGCCAATTTAATCTTTTTCAGTATTATTTTTCTCAGCTATTAGCCATTTATTTATTTAGGAATTTATCCATGTTAGCTATCTATTTTAAGTATTTGGACTGTTTCATTACAATTTTACACATATGTGATATTTCCAAATGTTGAAATTCTTTTCTATAGTTTTTAATATGAGGGAGATCTATTATAATTTCGTTTTTTTGTAATGTCTATTTATCCACATTAGTTGAGCTACTCCACAATCTTTCTCACCAGGTTAGAGTCACTGGTTTAAATCATGTAACCCACTGGTGTGAAAGAGCAACATGACCGCAGATGGTTTCCAAATGGACACTTGTTAGGAGTTGGGATTGTGGAATGTGTTCCTTTTTATCAATGACTCATTCTGCTATTATCCCAGTTTGTCAATGATTTGATCTCCGTTAACAAAAGCTCTTTGTAGTTATTGACGTGTCCCGAACAGTGGGCTGGGGGGGGGTGGGGGGGTTGTCGCCCACAAGGTTGCTGCTTGTTTGTTCCAGGAAAACTCATCATTTTCACAATCAATCCAGACACTTTTGGTGTTTTGATGGTCGTTTTTAAGAGCTGAGAGACTACTACATCCTGTCTAATTTGGTCTTGGGGAAAAAAAATAGCAATAATAACAAAGCACTGCAAATGAAACATGCAGTCATGCACAGCAAATATTAGTGTGAAATTGTCATCTTGGAGTGTGATGCTGTCATCATGGAAGGGGTTAGTGGTGTGAAATTAAAGAATAATTTACCAAGAATACTGCGACGCGCATTATTTACACTCCCTTGTGTATTTATACATTTAAAGAGTATTAGAGCTCCACCAGCTGTTTTTCCCAAGTGTCTGTGTGTCACATAAGTCCTTGTATTTGCTTTCTAGGTGGATCATTAAAGAATGGATAGTACGTCAGTCACTCACCCCGCAGAGTCAACATTTGAGAGTTGATTAACCAGGAGCCGTCAAGCAGACAGAATCAGTGGATTTACCTTTTTTGGTTTGGATGAATCTGCAAAGAAACCGCGGCGATACACTTCGTGAAGGACGTTCATGAACCCGGTCCCGTGTGGTCTGAACGAGAAGAACAGGGCATGCTCATTGGACGGCGGTGATACATTTGAGACCAACTGGTTTGGACTGTAAGGACATGTCTCTACCCAAGCGGAGGAAAATCAGGACTTTTGCCCTCCTGTTTTGCGTCATTACGTTTACAACATTCCTGTTCAGTTACACTTTCGGGGACCCATCGCTCTACTTCAAGCACGCGTTTCGCCTGTCGGACAACTTTCTCTCCAAAGGGCTATGTGCCTGTCGCCAGTGCATGATGGAGCAGGACGAGGATCCTTGGTTTGCTGAGCACTTCAATCAGTCCGTCCACCCTCTGATGACCAGGGAGAACAGCGTGCTCTCCGATGAAACCTTTAAATGGTGGCAGGTAAGTCTCAGGGGATGTGTTCAGGGGGGTTTGTGTCCTACAGAGCAGGGGTCTTTGACATTTTTTAGTCCAAGAACCCTGTAATTACACTGGTCCAATTGAATTCTGCCATGCATCATGCAGATGTCCTTTTAACATTTATTTACACAGTTCCATCGTAAGACACCGTGAAAACAACACAAACAATACAATGAGTCAAATATACTTCTTTCAGTCATTTTACAGTCTCTTAAACACGTTTCCTTAACTAGACAGGCCCCACAATGTTAGCGTCCCAACAGTACCAACAAGTGCGTTTAAATGCAAAGAAATTCCCACAAATATTAAATATAACAAGGCTGAAATACAAAAGCACAATTACTGTGTGTGCTTCTTGGATGGTGCATAATCTTAGTTTGAGCATTTGAACATTTTTCCTCCGTTGGCTCTTTCTGTTCATCTATTTTACCCACAATGCAACAGGTGTGGCCTTCACTAAACTCTGGTCATTTGACTTTTTGACTTCAACATAAAAAAAAATAGCATTTGTAAGAAAGAACCAAATGTAAACAAAATCAAATTTAAATGTGAAATATTTTAGTAAAATTTTAAATCCAACATCCGTTTTTTAAACTTATTTATTACCTTTTTCAAGGTTTCTAACTATCGTATGAATTCACACACCAATGGAATTATCAAAATATGTACTAACAAGTAATCTCAGTAGCACTGTCCCTCAGACAGTTACAAACCCCTTAGCTGAAAGAGACTGAGTAGGGACTCCATGTGCTGTAGTATGTAACTTAGTTGCATTAAACTGGGCCGGATGGATAAAAATAAATGGAGTTAAATGTTTAAGCTTATCAGTATGGCTACCATGGTAACCACCCTACCTACAGCCAGCTTATCTTTAATGTGTAAATAAAATGTTTTCCACAAATGATAAAATTTTAGACTCATAATGGATCTTAAGACATGTCAAAAAGTTTGAAAAAAAAAAAGTTCAATAATCAGAATCAGCTTTATTTGACAGGTATGAGGACACATACGAGGATTTTTTCTTTGGAGCATCGTTACTCACACTGTGCTCACACACACAAAACCACCAAAACAAAAATATACACACTAATATATATACCCAACATATACATACTCTAAACAGGAACAATATAGAGGCATGAGTGAACAAAGAGTTCAATAAAAATTGTTTAAATATGGAGCATAGTGCAAGGATACTGGGATAAATACTATTATGTTATTACATTACAATATGAACCGTATGAACATTATGGACAGTTCTGAAATAGGAAATGAGAATGATGAATAAATAACAATAAGAGATGTGAGAATGGGAATGATGAGTAAATAGTAAATAATAATTGAGATATGAGAATAATAAATACTAAATAAGTGAGATATGAGAATGATGAATACTAAATAAGTGGAATAATAAGTGGAACCAATACCAGGTGCTGTAGAGACAGTGTTACTGGGTTATTGACCAGAATTGAATTGTGGGTCAGAAGTCAACTGTTCATCAGAGAGATGGCTTGTGGGTAGAAACTGAATTGACAATACTCATTTAAATGTAATTTGGCGGCCCACGTATACAACCTCTGAGGACCCCCCCCCCCCCCCAGTTGAAAATCCCCCACATTCAGCTTCTTAGAGCACCTGAGGTAGTGAAAAGGGAGCTCATGCTCCAACGCTCCCAAGAAAGGTCGGTTTTTGCCACATTGATTGTTTGAAATCCAAGGGCTCTTCACCAGGATCAAGTTGTGAAGCAAACTCCCACGCACAGTTTGTTCACATTTAACAAGTAAGATGGTGGATATTGAAATTGTTGTTTTACTCTCACCCATCTGTAGACGGAGATATTTTCAATCAAATTTGATAAGGTGTGTGTATATGTAAGTGATAACGTAACTTAACCTTATGGCTGAATGTAAGTGACATCAAAATAAAGTGCGGTTGCAATGATACAGGAAAAACAATATTGCAGTGTAAGTGAGTGACGTTAAATTAAATTGAATATGTAATTTAAATTGTTTAGCAAAGTAGGTAACCATAAGTAATACTGAAAAAGTAAGTACTTGTAACTGAAAAAAAATATGTATAAATACAGATAGTAAAGATATTCAGAGTGTGTGGAGTAAATGAAACACGGGAATCTAGTATTGCGATTTCTCCGGGAAAATACTGTATTCCAACACAGATTCCAAGTATCGATCTTTTATTAGATACATGTAAAACTGTCGTCAGGACACTTCGAACTGTAAACAAGGTCCATCCAATCCATGGATTAAGAAAAGTGATTTAAAAACCTGGGACGTCACCACAATGTGAAGTCTTTGGGTCTAGCGAGAACTCTCAGACGGACCAACAGGAGAAACACTACTGATATTCAAGATATTCAAGATTTCTTTATTGTCATACCGCAGTACGCTGTAGTACAAAATTACGTGCTTACGAGTTCACAGCTTAAAACGATACAGCATAGAAAAAATTAAAAAACACGTGGAAAAGTCGAGTTATCATATGAAGTAAAATAAAAGCTTATATGGGTGTGCAGAGCGTGTAGAGTGGTAAATATAAATGTATAACGTCAAAAAATATATAAAATACAAACAGCTAGGTTCATACAGTTGGGAAAAGTATAAAGTATAAATATCCATATTTGAAGAGAATAAGGTGAAGTCAGAACAGATGCTAAACTGCATACTTAGTGAGCCACATATTACAGAAGTAAACCCAGAAGCTAAGAAACCTTTTTAAGCCAGGCGAGCCACTCCGTTGTAGTAAACGGCCGCCATTTTGGAATCTGCTATCTAGTTAATATAATGTAATACATCCATGGTCAGAGTAGAGTAGATGGATGGGTCCGACAAACGCCGGCCTTTCACCCTGGAGAACACGGTTTGTGTCCCGCAGAGGTGGGTGGAGTAGCCCAAAATTGTACTCAAGTAAAAGTACTGTTAGTATAATATGACTCGAGTAAAAGTAAAAGTAGTCATCCAAATAATTACTTGAGTAAGAGTAAAAAAGTACTTGATGGAAAAAACTACTCAAGTAGTGAGTAACTGTTGAGTAATGTCTGATTTATTTCTTAACACAAGCATCAAAAATACAAAATAATCATCTTTAGGCAAATTATACTTCATCCAATCCATAGAATAAATTAAAATGTATTTATTAATTACAAAATAGTTTTAAGTGAAGAGACTTGTCACATCAAATTTGGATACTGCATGTGCAAAACATACTGTATGTGACCTAAAAGACAAAGATCCACCTCTCCACAGCAGAAACTAAAACCACCGCTACGTCTCCTCAGGTTAGAGGTTGAGTTGTTGAACGCTCACATGTCCGTTTGTTTTGGTCGACACTGAAGACGCCGCATGACGTAGCTGCTGTTTCGCACTTTTCCTAAAAGGTAACCACGCTTTCACTATGAGGCCGGGGGGGGGGGGGGGGGTCCTCCTGCTCCGCGTTGCTAAATGTAACTCGTTACTACCCACCCCTGGTGTCCCGTGTGAAACCGAAGGTCAACATTGACTTATTTAAAATTACATTTTGGAAGATACTTAATGTCACAATTGTGAGTTACGCAACAAACGTAAATCAGTCTTTGCTTTAACCAAGTTGTTTGGTTTGAAAAAGTCTATCAGACTAACCTGCATGTTGAAAAAGTACACCAAAGGGGTACCCAGAGCGTTAAAATGTGACACCAAGGGGTCCTGACTAAGCCCCCTTATGGGTGTGAGAATGTGTCGGTTGCATTTTCAGCCTTTCCTGTGCAAGTTAGTGAAGTTAAGTCTGATCTAGTTTGGACTCGTACACTACCTGACACTGCAGTCAGTGCACGAATTGTTATCTCAGCTTCTTCCCTGATAGATTTTGTCACCTGTGTGATTGCCCAGTGTCAGCGTTAAATGGCTGCTCCAGGGGGGGGAAAAGCCTCGGATTCCAAGTGACTGACACATAAACCTGGTATTGACTGTTAGTGGAGCTAAAACATATCTTCATATTAAACTCGCTCCACTGGAAACATCTTAATGGATGTAATTCCACCTACAGTTGGCCAGTCATCCACGGGGATCATTAAACACCCAGCATGGAATAAAAATGATACCAAGATTAATAGACATAGCTGTTTTATGGAGAATTTCATGTTGAAATCCGCTTCAGATATATGACAAATTACAAAGCACCCTCAATTTCATTATATCCAACCAATATACATTCAGTATATATACAGTACCAGTCAGAAGTTTGGACACGTTTTCTCATTCATTTAAATGGGAAAGCGTGTCCAAAGTTTTGACTGGTACTGTGTATAGAATTTAATATATACTTTATATATGTTCTACTGTATTTTCTGTACATCCCAGTACAACGCTGTAAATTAAAGTCTATTCACAAAATTTATGTCCACAGTTATCTTACCTCACTCTGGAATGCATCCAGCGCCTTAGGCATTCCTACATTCACCTCACACCATGTCCAATTAAGGCAAGAATAGAAAAATTACTGCAGGGTTGCCTCCTGTCACTACTCATTTCAGGGAATTTGATGAGGCAAATGTCAAATATCAACGCCTTCTGGCCAGATGGTTGGGGCTGCGTGACTACCAGGTGTACCCAGGGCTCCTTCCTCCAATGAGACGTTAAAGTTGACATGTTTCGGCTAAATGGCATTTCCTCAAATGACAGTTTTGCATTAGGCAGAAAATACGTCCAATACATTTCACATAGTAAATCTGTTGTTTTTTTTCTTTTCATGTAGTGATAATTACAATGATTGAAAGACACATAGCAAAACATTTGATCTTATTTCTCATTATCAGTGCCAAATAAAATTACAAAATGGTTTCCCCAGAGCTGTGTTGGCAGTGTGGAAAAGCCCCCACAGTCATACTACGTAGCCGTAGGGCACAAACCTTATACCTTTATATTTTGTCATTTTAATATCTTTTCATAAATCAATGCTATTAGTCCCCCTTTATGTCGGGTCACGAGGTGATTTCATCTGAAGGTAAATTGCTTAATATAATTTCAAGTGAGGCTTTTTCATGTCCTGTAAAGCAACAGTGTTGGACACGCGAGGCATTCACCAGACAGCAGCGCTATTTAAAGCATGAGTCACTGAAACTCTGTTAAAACTCATGAGAGATTGCAGAACATTCTGTATCCGTTCAGCGTTTCCAGCCCCACAGCCCCATATATAACAGTATACGCTGCACACACATTCCTGCATTTATTCGCTGTCTCTCCGAGTTCAAAGCCACCCGAAGAAGGCCGGGCCAAAAGAGCCCCCGCAGACGAAGCTTAGCCGCCTCTGAGGTTGTTTCAGAAATGTGCTCGGTGTCTCGAGCTCCGCTGCCCTTGTTCAATCACTTCAACTTAAAGTAGCCCTGGGGTCTCTCCCCCTCTCTGAGGTCTGTCTCTGCTGCTGTGTCACCAGTGGCTGCAGTCAGAGAGCCAGCCAGCCGACTTCAACGAAGTGCTGGAGGAGCTGTTCCAAGTCATTCCTGATGAGGTGCTCTACATGGACGCCAGCCCCGAGCGCTGCAGGACCTGCGCCGTGGTGGGGAACTCCGGGAACCTGAAGGGGGCCCACTACGGCCAACTCATCGACTCCAGGGATTTCATCATAAGGTCAGTTAGCACTTCAGTCTGGGGTGTGATTTTCGTTTGACATTTCCCATGAACTTGTTTCAGTTCCACTGCTTTAACTGCATTTTTGTTTTAAAGGATCATTTTACAACTTATTTGTTTAACTTTTGCCAAATTTGAATCGGTTACGATGACTTTGTTCCCACTAAAGTAAATGTTGAGGTCTTGGACATATTGCAGTAACTGCTGAGACAAGCCCAGAAAGCTAGCAAGAAACAAGCAAATCATGTAGCTGGATTGGCTTAAGTCTAAATCACTTTTTCTTTTCTGTTTTTTTGGAGATGAAACAATGAAATGAAATGCATACTGAAATATGCCAATCACAATTCCCTACAGTCTAGCCAACACATCTTAACCCATTGACATTCAGTTTACCATCATAGACGATTGTGAAAACCAGCAAATATTTACAGTTAAAAAGGTGAATTTATAGCATGTTTTGGCTTTAGTTAGCGTACATATTCTTCAGTACTTTTCGTGGTGATGTCTTCATTCAAGGGTGGAAAGAAGAGAGGTGAAAAATTAGAACAGAGAGCGGAAATGACATGCGACAATGTCCCAGGGACAATGTCATCACAGTACTTTTGTATGTACTTTTGTAGGTACTTTTGTATGTACAACTACGATCGGTTTCATTTTGGTTCACTCATAAGTTTTAGTTTGGAAGTTTTTGCTTTTATTTTGTCTCCTATCTCCTGCAGCACTGATCTATTCTAAAACAAATATGCAATCAAGTGAGCTGCAACGTATCCATCTCATGGGTTTAGTTTTGTTTCATAATCAGTTAAGTACGGACGAATCCTGGAAAAGCTTTCATTTCAGTGTGGTGTCCATAGACAGTGAAAGAAATGGACACAGTGACGCCATAGACTTCGACAGAGACCAGCAAAGTTGATTAGAAGCTCTTTTCTGGTGATGGCTGAGCGTATTGCGCAATATTGTGATGTGAGCAACCTGACTGACAGTTGTAAGTCTTCTAGTAGCTGTGTCAAGAGAAATCTGTTGGATGCATTTTACTTCTTATGAACTCACTCGCCACACACTGAAGTATTTCCAATCCATCATGATGAAATATTTTGTTCCGATGCTTTACTGGACTCTCTATGGGCTTCTCCCCTTGACTGCATGCCTCCACGTTCCCAGATTGGCTGTGAGCTTCTCCTGACTATACGGTAATTTCTCTACGGTGCGACAGAAAGTCAAATGAAGTGGTTATGACACATTTGTTAGCCTACTTTTACAAAAACGGCTGCTAGAGGGCCATGACCAAAAGATGGAAAACAGAAGACGGAGATTTTCTGAAGGGGTCGTGGGAGTGCGCTCTGCTGCAGAGCTGTTGGCTTCATGATAAAAGGAAGTTCATTTGGATGTTGAAGGGTAAACCAAACTTCTCGCTTAGGCTTCAGGTCAATGTCCAGGCAATTTCTCCATGCTGGACAGGTCACCCATTTGAGCCTGGCAGATTTTGTCAAAATTAATACTAATCATTAATACTGACCTGCAGTGGCCGAAAAATGCCAAAACAGTGAAAACACACCAGATATATAAGCTGTCTGGTGTATGGCCGCGTATCGATTTTTATTTCTGCGCGAATGTTATCCAATCTGTCCGGCCACCTCGGGCGCAGAACGGCCGGCTCGGCCCGCACGCTACGGTAGTTTCAGTTTCTCCTCAATTTCTAGAATGAGAGGCGAGCGAATGCGTCAAGCCAGGCCGGTAATCCCATTCAGGAAGACCACAGTGCAGCCGGATACTTTACAAAAGAAAACATTTCAAAATAAAACACCTAGGTTAAAGGTGATTTTTTTTTTTTGCCCGTCTTGACTTCTCACAGCGAGACACGCGATCAGGCACAGGGAGAGAGAGAGGCCGACAGACAGACAGACAGACAGACAGACAGACAGACGCGCACACACACACACACACACACACACACACACACACACACACACACACACACACACACACACACACACACACACAGGCTACAATTACCAGTTTTCACCTGTCTATTTATTTTGAAAAGCGAGAGAGAGCTGAGAGGAGAAAGATTGCCGTGTGACCGTTATGAACGTCCAGGCGCTGTTAGGCAAGTATCTTAACTTTGCCAATTTTGTTGAATTGCTCTTAAAATATTATAGAACAATTTGGAATATGTTACAATCTATTGTTTACTATACAAGAAAAAAAGTCAATCAGTATCCTAATTTGTTCCTGCACAGAATGGTTATTGAAGATACTTATCACGAGCACCTGCACATAATACTCCCTTTTTTTTTTTTTTTTTTTTTTTTTTTTTTAAAGTGAATGTATCAAATCAATGACATTGATTGGATATCAGCTCCAAATCATAAGGGAACACAGTCCAGAGACTGAGAACCATTGCCTTTCAAATACCCACAATGCAATCCTCCCAGATCCTCTAAAGCCTCCTTTTTAGACCTTTATGAATATTAAATGCATTGGCGTAGCGGCTAAAGCCTTTTGTTTGCTCAGCAGATTGCAATGGATTTGAGTCATGAAAAGAGACTTTGTACATCCGCCTGACAAAAATAAGCTTGATAGATTTAAAATTTAACAGAATGTGTACGGATATGTTGTTTGAAGCACTAATAAGTCAATATGAAAATTAGATGTGAATTAAGTTTTTGTTCTTTGAGTACATACTAATTGGTAGGCCGATGCACACAACGGCATTTTTTTTTTTTTTGGGCCATCTTATAGAAGGGAAACTTAGGAGAAAATAACACACTATCACCATTTCCACTTAATATTTTATTGCTGATTAAAAGAAAAATTGGCCCAAAAAGTTGATGCTTTTATCTAGTAAATGTGGAAATTGTAAGGAGTGGAAGACATCGAGATAGTGAAAAATAACAATTTGGACCCAACGACAAACAAAACTGGTCCACCAGACGCTTGTCTCGCATTGCGATCAATTAAGTATAATACAACGTGCAACTTAAAGGTGAGGGGCATAACAAAAACTGTAATCATGCAAATAAAGCATGAATAGCAGAAACAAATGGAATAATGCAACTTGATGGAGCAGACAAAAACAACAAAGGGAATAACTATGTGAGTGACTGCTGCTGTGTGGCAATATTTCCATGTCTGCCTGCATCTCAATTAGAACAGCTTCTCAACAATGTAAATAGATACTATTAATTTTGGTTAGGAAAACTATAATGAATAGTCATTGAAAACCTTTTTTTTTCCAAAAATGAGACAAACTGAATAATAAGGGACCCTTGAGAACCAATAGTGTCAAATGTTTAAAGTCTAACTCAACCAACTTCTTATAGGATCACAAATTGCATCCTCCTATTTAGTAAAAAAACATAAATAATCTCTTGATTTAAATGCGTATAACTTGATTTTATGCTTCTGCAGAGGCTTCACGTGGAGCTTTCACCATAGTGGCCTGAAGTTTGTACTTGTACGTTGGTGTGTGTGTCTCTTTAAGAGACTAGCTGGGCAGGCGTGTGTGTGTGGGGGGGGGGGGGGGGGAAGTGTGTGATGGAGCGAATGGGAGAGTGATGGCGATTAGCGTCACATCATAACAGAAGCTATCCCGGGACACTTTACCGATCTAGAGCAGGTCTAGAACACACTATAATTTAGAGACTGAACCCCCCCCCCACACACACATTCCCGAAACCTCCTCCCTCCTCTGAACCACTTCCTTAGACAAACATTTTGACAAGATGAAATAATCACAATGTGCACTACAATAACATAACAACACCGTAACCACTACTAGCAACTGTTAACCAAAGATCAATATTTGATCAAATAATAAGACATAAGTTGGTTCACAGTACATGGCTTCTATGGCAGCCCTCCAGAAAGTACTTTCCCCGTTTTCTAGTGGTAACATTCAATTTTGCAAACAGTTTCCCTTGTGGGAATTTTAAATGGCACTAGGGCAAAGTTTAAAGGGCACCGGGAATTGATTTTACACTCAGAATTTACACAATCAAAATGAAATGTCAAGGGAAGGGTTCAAACTACATATTATATCAGCATCAGGTGGCAGGTTAACACTGGGTACAGTAGTGGGAGACCATTGTCTTGGTAAAAGAGGACTCCGTTAAGATTGATGGCAAATGGGCTTCATGATGATGTGGCTGACACCCAGATCTTATTAGGAGAGGAACCGGAGCGCCGCTTGAATATCCGAAAGCAAATTTGATGCGGTATTCTCGCATGGCTCCTAATTTATCGCAGCGTGGCTTTGGCAACCTGCTGTGACACGTTGCCTCTGTATGAAGCCACATTACTGCACTTATCTTCTTTAGCAGTCCCCGCTGCGACAGCGGCATGGCACTGTCTACCAGTTCAATTATTGGATGGCAGGAGACGAGAGTTATTCTTTGCAATTAGCAGAATACTTTCCTGCAAGAGCGTGCTATTGAAATGTGCAATTTTTTTTTTCTTTTTATTTATTCAGGCCTGAGAATCGCATTTGGAGTCGTGCTTGATTGGCAGCCATTGTGCTGAGCCAAAAGGTCACCCTAGCTACACCGAAACAATCAGTGGAACACCTAGGTGTGGAATACATATTTCACAAAGCTCGGGGCAACATGCTTGAGGGCATGATGAAATGCCTAGGATACATTTTTTTAATAAAACACTGGGCCCTCTCAATCCAGACAAATAAGGATTCATTTTTGTTGAATCACTCACATCTCTCTTGAGCAGAGGGCATTTGCTCATATGCAATCATATTCTCGCAATATTTCTGCGCGCTCTGTGGCACACCAGCATACTTTTTTTGAGAGGCGGTAGGCTGTGTTGGGTGTGTGATTGTCTCATCATTCATATTTACATCGCTGAATTGAGGATCAGTCAAGCTTATGTTCTAAACTATGATGTAAGCCTTTGCAAATAACTTCATTAAGATGGATTGCAAAGCCAGCAGATGTGTTGGCTAGGCAGGTCACATTTGTGACTCCAAATCCCTGTTTCACAATTGGCTTTAAACCTGATTTTCACACAACTGATAGAGGAGCTTTCTGGCTTTAGCTGTCTCCTGAATTTGCCTCGTAACTAGTAATGATGACCCTTTTAAAACCGGTAAAAAAGATTGAGAAAATTCACTTTTTTACTTTCTCTGTGAGAGCGTTATTACTGTAATGATGCTCCTGGGGGCCCACGTCTGACCAGAATGCTCCTTACAAGGGCCTCTTACCCATTACCAGCCTCTACCGCCTACACAGCTGCTCTTTTTGTTTCCAATCAGTCCCCTAAAGCGTGAACAGTGGTCATCTATTGAAAGCTTGTTTCTGCATTGTTCTTCCTTATTGTTATAGCACAGCGAGAATGGTGCTTTTAAAGAGCCGTCATTACAAAAAATGTTCCAATCAAGACTTTGTTTCCACGTTCCCACTCTGTAATCAATCCTGTCCGTTTGCTCGGGGCACCTTTTTGTTATCTTGACACAAAGAACGATGGAGTTCTGGGGCTTGATTGGCACTCGGGCTACCCACGCTACAAAATAAATGCCACTGGGGCATTGTAAGAAATTCAAGAGCATTCATCAAATGTCCATTTTGTGACATGAATTTGAATGACTGCCAATTTGTACTGCAGAGCATTTTCAGGTGACTCATACCTTCATTTTTATTTTGATGTTATTTATGTAGTCTATTGTCTCTAAAGTAGCTTGGCTACTTGTATGGATGTACTGGTAAAGATCCTTTTTATTTTCTCCAACAGTGAAATGTACTGGGTGCATTTATAAGCTTTAGCATGTGCGTCCCGGGTTCAAATCCAACAAGCGACCCTTTGCTAAATGCCATTTCCTCTCATTTTTCAGTTGCTCTATAAAATAACAAAATCCCTTTTTAAAAATGTATGGCAGTGACTGACTTTTACATTTTTTCTTTTACATCTCAGTGGTTTTTAATGTGTGCAAAGTCAGGCAGGCATAGGGAAGTAGAGGATGGTTAATGGTTAACCGAGGTCTCGTCATTTACACCCATGCCATAAAGTTTGATTTATGGTTCTTTCGTGATCAGGCCATAATTTGCTGTAATAGTATTCCACACCATTTGTCTGACTGGTTGTTGACTACTGTCGCCATGTTTCCATGCATTTATTCCTGAAGAGTCTCTGCTTTGTTAAATGTGTATTACTGAAATGGAGAAGATTACCGAGCCTGGTTCAACCTGTTTGATGTTGTCTACCACCAATCTGCAACAGCATTTGAAAGTTGTGGAAGGCCCAAACAGCCAATCTCCATGTGGTGTCTCGGCAGCTGCTGCAGCCCTGATGTGAAGTCCCATTCTTCATGGAGGAGCATGCGGCGGCGCTACGGCGGGGACTGGCCATTGGTCCGACAGGCCATTATTTGAATATTGTTCCCGTTGGACCGAAAGCCCATTAGTCCGACAAACTATTATCCTGAAGACAAAAGCCCACTGTTCCGAAGAGCCCATTGCTCTGAAAATATTGCCTGATGTCAAGTTGTTACACTCGGTTTCTATCTTCAGTCTGACGTTGCCTCTACTCCAAGTGATTTCCATGGGGGATCACTAGTAGGCAACTCTGGCTCAGAGTCTTTGGCCATCATTCCTCTCTTTATATTTTATTATAAGATTAAGTTGCTTGGCTATAAGTGGGTCTACAACCCCAGTTTAGCCATATTGCATGAACCACTACTTTTGTTTTAGATGAAACCAAAGGTGAAAGCAACAAGTGTGTGCCTTTACAACTATAGTCCCTCTTTAATGAGATGGTCATACACAAGATGATGGGCCTGTGGACGATGAGGGGTCCATAGCAATTCCCACCAATCAGTCCCAAAACTTCAGTTAGAGAGTAAATGCTGTGAACATATTCTTTGTAAATCTTTGCAATCATTCTCTGAAAGAACCAATCAGGCGTGCCTTGTTGAACGATACAATTGTTCTTCAAAACTTGCCGTTTTTAGTGTGTAGCTTGCTAGCTCGAAGTTTGTTTCAATTTAATTGTATAGCGCCAAATCACAACAAGTTATCTCATTGTGCTTTCCATAAAGAGCAGTTCTAGACCGTACTTTGTGATGGTATTTACAGAAACCCAACAGTACCCAGCAAGAGCAAGGAAAAACTTCCTTTGAGAGGCAGAAACTTCGAGCAGAACCATGGCTCAGGGTGGGTGGGCATCTGCCTCGACCGGTTGGGGGTGAGAGAGAGAGACAAAGGAGAGAGAGAGAGAAAGACCGACACGGAGAGGCAAATGGGAGTTTAAGAACCGCAACACCCAGAGAGCGGAAGGGGAGGAGACAAAGTCAGGCAATTATCCTGGAAATGTAGTTCCGCTGATCCAGACTAGCCAGAAAAGGACATTCATTTTTGTTGGCTATTTTACTTTACAGTATGGCAAGGAGTTATGCATTCAACTTTTAATGAAACACCATTGGATTTACTCTTCAAACTCTTCACAATGAGATCAAGAATTGATTGCAACATTCTGCTATTCACCTACAAGACATCTACAGAGGGCTGCTGGTATTTAATCAGTCCACACCGGGTGGATGTCAGATGTGGTTTCAGGGTAACTGCAAGCTGCCTATAGCCAGCAGGCAGAGTACCACACCGCTCACAAATAGCAATAGCAAGTTTAGTGTTCGCCTTGCTAATTGCAAAGCCTCAACCTTTAAAACCCCACCTGAGACTCTCAGCCTTCATCTCAACTGGTGCTGTTGCCTCATTCTGGGCCCCCCCCCGCTTCACCTACCTGATAAAAATGTACCCAGCGCTCATTACACATCATGATTATTAGTCAGCTGGAACTGCATAGGCCATTTGTGCGCACAATCAAGCTTACAAAGGAGAGCAGCGAACTGGTGAATGTGAAGAAAGGAGACAGTACTAAAATACCCCTGACCTTTTAAAGTGTTGGATGGCGATTACATGCTGCGTGATCTGACTGCGCCTTGAAGCACAGGGCTGTGGTGGGGAGTTCCATGGTTCTTGGCTTGAGCATTTTGAGGATATATGAATAATAATTAGACAAAATGTCCAACAGGCTGCTGGCAGGCAAACAGCCTTGACATTAAAGATGCCATTAATCATTTATCAGCATCAGTCTCACTTTTCGAACTGTTCAAGAGGAGAAAAACAGAGCCAAGAAATTCTCCGACTGAACAGATCTGAGATTTTAGTTTGATCAAATACATTTTAGAGATTAAGGGCCCTATTTTAACGACCTAAATGCACAGCGCGAAGCACCTGGGGCAGGTGGGATTAGGGCGTGTATATATCCACCAATAAAGGGTCCGTTCGCCAGGTATATGGTTCAAAAGGGTTGTTCTTAGGGATGTAACGGTATGAAAATGTAACCTCCCGGTTATAGTGACCAACAAAACGGTTTCCGGTGTTGTTGTTGTTGTTATTTTAAAAAGTGTGTTCAGTGCCTTTAGTAGCAAAGTTTTTCTGCATGTTCTGCAGACAGGATAACTATCTTCGGTCACACTTGACAATACTTTCCAACTGTACACAAAAATAGGTAGTCGATGATTAGTTACTGTTTTTGAATTGATAACGAATGATTAGAAGGGTAAGGAATGATAAGTTACTGTTTCAAAAAAGTAACTGCCCTTCTGAAAAACAGCAACTGCCCTTCTGAAAAACAGTAACTGCCCTTCTGAAAAACAGTAACTGCCCTTCTGAAAAACGGCAACTGCCCTTCTGAAAAACAGCAACTGCCCTTCTGAAAAACGGTAACTGCCCTTCTGAAAAACGGTAACTGCCCTTCTGAAAAACGGTAACTGCCCTTCTGAAAAACGGTAACTGCCCTTCTGAAAAACGGTAACTGCCCTTCTGAAAAACGGTAACTGCCCTTCTGAAAAACGGCAACTGCCCTTCTGAAACGGCAACTGCCCTTCTGAAAAACGGCAACTGCCCTTCTGAAAAACGGCAACTGCCCTTCTGTAAAATGGCAACTGCCCTTCTGTAAAACGGCAACTGCCCTTCTGAAAAACGGTAACTGCCCTTCTGAAAAACGGTAACTGCCCTTCTGTAAAACGGTAACTGCCCTTCTGTAAAACGGTAACTGCCCTTCTGTAAAACGGTAACTGCCCTTCTGTAAAACGGTAACTGCCCTTCTGAAAAACGGTAACTGCCATTTTGAAAAAGGTTAACCTCCCCTCTGAAAAACGGTAACTGCCCTTCTGAAAAACGGTAACTGCCCTTCTGAAAAACGGTAACTGCCCTTCTGTAAAACGGTAACTGCCCTTCTGTAAAACGGTAACTGCCCTTCTGAAAAACGGTAACTGCCATTTTGAAAAAGGTTAACCTCCCCTCTGAAAAACAGTAACTACCTTTCCGAAAAAGAGCAACTGTCCTTTCGAAAAAGAGTACCTGCGGAAGCACATGCAGCCATTGCACGACCGATACACTGACAGTAGAAACCTTTCATAAATTATGTACGGTATAATGACAGAATTTGTATTGTTAATTGATCGCAGCGGTGTCTGTTAGCACTTAACTCACTCGTTAGCCGCTGAGCCCGACTAACCTAGTGATCCGTGCAGGATTCACTGTGAGCGAACCGTTTAGAGACGATGTGAACGGCAGGCGACGCTAACTGGTCCCTATGGACAACCAACGTGATATCATAAACGATAGGTAACCCAGCAACGGCGATTTTGACCTCGTCCTCAGAATGAATGTTTTGGTTGGAGCGAAAGTTCACATCGTATGTTTCTCCGGGATCAGCCAGCGCGAAGGACGTCTGTGTCCTGATTGGTTGCTGGCGTTAGCCGCTGAACCGCGTCAGAGCTCATTAACATGAAGCCACTCATTGCAGCTGAGAGAAGCCGGCTTCCATTGAAAACAAATGACCCCCCTCCCCCCCCCCCTTGAACACTACAGTAGGCTATATGCTGGGGGGGGGGTCTTGAACACTACAATAGGCTATATGCTGGGGGTCTTGAACACTACAGTAGGCTACATGTTGGGGGTGGGGGGTCTTGAACACTACAGTAGGCTATATGCTGGGGGGTGGGAGTCTTGAACACTACAGTAGGCTATATGCTGGGGGGATGGGAGTCTTGAACACTACAGTAGGCTATGTGCTGGGGGGTGGGTCTTGAACACTGCAGTAGGTTATATGATTGGGGGGGTTGGGGTCTTGAACTACAGTAGGCTATATGATTGGGGGGGTGGGGGTCTTGAACACTACAGTAGGCTATATGATTGGGGGGGTGGGGGTCTTGAACACTACAGTAGGCTATGTGCTGGGGGGTGGGTCTTGAACACTACAGTAGGCTATATGATTGGGGGGTGGGGTCTTGAACACTACAGTAGGCTATATGCTGGGGGTGGGTCTTGAACACTACAGTAGGCTACATGATTGGGGGGGTTGGGGTCTTGAACACTACAGTAGGCTATATGATTGGGGGGGTTGGGGTCTTGAACACTACAGTAGGCTATATGCTAACGTTGTTTTCAATAAAAAAGCATTTGCACAAAGCAAGCCGATCCACTTTTCCATGTTGATAAGAGCATTAAAAATGAGAAAAAAATAATGATGGGACAAAAAGAAATCAAGGCACATTTACAATAATGCTGGACATACTAAAAACAGTTTTAGCCTGCAAAATAATATGTTGGTATGGATTTACGGACCCAAACCTGCCCACACACACACTCACCGCTAACAACATTTAAAGCTAACTAGCATGTTACAAGCCCTGGGAGCAGAATCTCTATTACTTGAGAAATTGGCAACCTTTCCCTTACATGTTTTTATACAAGTGTTGGGATTACTCTGTGGCATTCAGAGGGTCTCTAGCACGGTGCGAGTGATATCAGTCATTAAATGTGTCAGACACATGCAGCGTCAGGAGGGGAGGGGGGGGGGGGGCTGGGTTGAAATGAGAAACTTGAACCCGTTTGTTCACAGCTACTACCGTGTAATAATTCTTACTAGACGGTGTGTCTCTCTTTAAAAGTGTAGGTGTGTGTGTGTGTGTGGTGTGTGTGTGTGTGTGTGTGTGTTTTGTGTGTGTGTGTGTGTGTTGTGTGTGTTGTGTGTGTGTGTGTGTGTGGTGTGTGTGTGTGGTGTGTGTGTGTGTGTGGGTGTGGTGTGTGTGTGTGTGGTGTGTGGTGTTGTGTGTGTGTGTGTGTGTGTTGTGTGTGTGTGTGTGTGGTGTGTGTGTGTGTGGTAAGGTTATCAGTGCTCGCAGTGGCAGCACACATTACAAACTACAGATGACTGGACATTTCTCTTAAACATTCCCTACAGCATTGGACTCTCTATGAGAGAATGGTTGATCATTTTTCACTTTATTTGCGACGCCCCGCCCTAGGACTACCCTGTCATTTGAACACTGTTTTATATTATCCATAAATAACCAAGCACTGAGGCCTAATGTTCGACCAATACTTGCATACAGTAGATCTCGCAGCAGCAGCCCATAATCCACACTGGGAGATGTGCTGCATAATTAAGCCCACGCCAGCCTGTTACGCAAGAATGACACTAAACTGCAATGATACATTGATATGAAATCTTAGAAACAATTAAAATACATTTTATTTGTATAACTGAGCTTTTAAGAGTCACTTTCATTGAGTGAAGCTGATTGATGCTCAATGTCCTGGCACTTTATGCTTGTAGCCTCCATAGCCGTGCTACGAATTGATTGGCAAGACATCTGTCATCAGTAGAAGGACCTCCACTCCTCTACGGAGAATGAGCCATCTGCTCTGGTTTCATACTTTCCCTGGAAGGTAGTAACAGACCCTCTCAGCTTTATAAGTCTACGGATCTTTTATCACAGAGGGCCACATTCAAATCTTGACACACGCTTGTCCTTGATCATTACACTTAAATATTTTAAAAGCGTCTTTCATTTCCCATCCTGTTTCCTGACTGTTTGTGTATTCCTGGTAGAAAGCCTTTGTTTCCTGTGCATGAGCAGACCATCTTGTCGGTGAGATGGGCTTTTCAAATGCTCAATGCATCTGCCTCGGTTTGTTTAAAGTCCATCTGGTACACATTTCCAGTGCGAAGAGAGGAGTTGGAGCAGAAGTTGAATATTGATTAGACCAATCTGAAATATTCACCTCCTTAGAACAGTTGACACCGTACGCCCCCACAAGATTAAGTGAAGGAGCAGCCCACTGAATCCACTTAACAACCTTCTGCAGTGCCCTTTTACAGACCCTTTAATGTAGCATTGACCCCAGCAGTGAGTAATGACAAGAGTCTTCTAAAGATCTCATGAGGAGCTTTTGAGCAACACAAAAAATGGCTCAAAGGTTCAAGAAATGACAGACTGTCGGTGAATGACAATAGCAGTGTGGAGTCCTGGACTCAGACTCGAGTCGCTATTCTCTGGACTTGTGACTCTCCTTGGACTTGAGGATTTTTGAAATTGGACTTAAGCATTAATGAAATAGGACTCAGAGTTGGATGGAGTTTCTGACTTCTTATATGTGTAATAGGCAGTGATGCAGTACTCAAGTCCTGCACTCGGACTCGAGTCCAACTCAAGTCGCTATTCTCTGGACTTGTGACTCGCCTTGGACTGGCGCACTGATATCTTAGACTCGGACTTGAGGATTTTTGAAATTGGACTTGAGCATTAATGAAATGGGACTCAGAGTGGGATGGAGTTTCTGACTTCTTTTATGTGTAATAGGCAGTGATGGACTACTCAAGTCCTGGACTAAGACTTGAGTCCAACTGAAGTCGCTATTCTCTGGACTTATGACTCGACTCTGTCTCAAACGTAGTTAATGGTGACTCAACGCCAACTCTTCTTTGGTAACTTGGACTCGTTGGTGACTTGACTACAACAATAGACAATAGAGAAGTGACTTTCCTTTTCAGCTGTTGTGTAAAATGTCAAATAGGAAATAGTTTGGTCACTTTTGGACAAAGAAAATAGGAGAAAATAAGGTGTGTGTGTGTGTGTGTGTGTGTGTGTGTGTGTGTGTGGTGTGTGTGTGTGTGTGTGTGTGTGTGTGTGTGTGTTGTGTGTGTGTGTGTGTGTGTGTGTGGGTGTGTGTGTGTGTGTGTGTGTGTGTGTGTGTGTGTGTGTGTGTGTGTGTGGTGTGTGTGTGTGTGTGTGTGTGTGTGGTTGTGTGTGTGTGGGTGTGTGTGTGTGGGTGTGTGTGTGTGTGGTGTGTGTGTGTGAACATTATATAAAGTTCCATTAAAGCCTAGTCTAAGGAAAACTGACTAACATAAAGTAATAGTGTTAAGGCCCAAATCTCTAACTGTGCTGCAGAAGTGATGAATTCTTCACATTATCCTCTTTGATTTGTGGCATGGTGTTCCTCCGCCGTCCTTTTTCATCTGCTTTGGGCGGCAGGGATCCATTTGGTGAGTAATTCTTAAATTCCCAGAAGCTGTACCATTTATAGAGAAATCCTCCAATGTGGTCCTGTCAAAAATGGGTCTTCGCTTGAGATATTGAACCATAACACCTCTTGGCAATACTTCTCTTCTTCCATACATTGCAGTTTTAGTCTATATAGAGCAACAAGCAGCAGGGGCAAAACCCGGCTTTACTTCCCTGAACAGTTGACAGAGGAAACTATACAGTTCTTGTTCATGGAGATCATACCCATTGCTCTTTCTCCTCCGTCGCTGATGTAAAATGGACCAACCGGTCTGTGTTAGTTTTGTAGATCTGTTAAGGCAAGATGACACATCATCATCGGTAAAAAATGCACCTTCTCCCCCAGAATGATCCAACTTGTAATGCGGTGTCATAATAATCAATGCTGTGTCGATAATAACCACAGACACATCTGGTGTGGCAGCTTTATCACTGGTGACACAACACTTCTATCCTCTGGGACTAATTGGCCTTCCCACCATTTCACAGCTCAATGCATTGCTTTAGTTAGCTGTTGCATTGAAAGACAGCTGTGCGTCATGTCTCTTTGTCTCCTGTTTTTAAAGGCTTATTTAACACATGTTGCATTATTTGTTAGGGTGATTCATTTTTAACGGTGGCTCGGCAAAATAATCTTGGGAAGGAAGTTGTTTGGGTGGGACATTTGCACCCCGCAAAAGAAAATGGCACACACATTTTTATTAAATGAAGTCAACTGTTACACAATACAGGAACATGACTTGTATGAATTAGCTTGATACGTGGTTAAAATTTAAATACATTTGCCTTTACCAGTGTACCGCCATGTGTCCTTCGTCCACAGCAATCCCCACGCATCGGTACCAAAACGTCCCAGTTACAGAGGAAACGCCTTTAACAGATTCTTTGTAAAGCTGTACAATCATTTCCAAAAAAACCAAAGCAGGCGTACCTTGATGCGTGATCCAAATTTTCTTCAAAACTTGTCTATTTCAGTATGTAGCTGACTAGCTCAAAGTTAGTTGTTTCCCAGAACGAACAGAGGTTTTGCAAGGCGAGGGATGTCCGGCCCTTCTTATCCGGACGATCCAGACTACGTAGACCCTAACCCGGAAAGACAATTGTATTCTCTATGAATAAAAGGTGAAAGATATCCCTATTTATGTTTCTAATCGCATTTACATTACATTCGTGTTTTACATTACATTCGTGTTTTACATTCGTGTTTTTGTTGGGCTGTGTAAGTACTGGTTAAATCTTCCCATTGCAAAGGGTCAAAAGAAAGCTTTTGAATTATTTCGTATGAATATTAAAGGTTGTTGGGTGCATTTGAATGGTTGAATTTGTGCTTATTCAAAGCTAATGTATTGGAATGCTGAATAACTTTTTATAAAAGTTGATTTCATTTCGTTTTATAATGAAGATCGGTTTGTCTCCTTTTTATTTGCCAAAGACTAGTATTTTTTTACAGGCAGGCTACAGATTTATTTCCAAAAGGTCACGGTGAATTTTTAACCCCAGAGGCTTCATTTTATACATGATCCAATCTTACATGTTGCAGCTGTGAATAGCAACGCATTTCTCAACAGCTGGAAGACGAGGTTGTGTTGAGTCCTGACATTCTCAGGTTGAAAATGTCAAGTTGTTGTATAGCTGTCATCTCAGAGTCTGTAATGAGGGGGCTTATATTGCTCAGACCGGAGTGCCCGAACAGGTGATGCTGGTCACATGGGGGGGGGGGTCAGCTTCATATCTCTTCTCAGCGTCACTTCTTTCCACTGGCCGACACACTGCCATTGTCCAGCTATATCACCGCCAATTACTGCTCTGAGTGTGTGTTGTTGGACATAATGACAGGGACACCTTGCCAAGTGGTAATTATTGAGCTCTAAATGGACACTGGATTGGTCTGAATTGCCGTTAGGATGTCCAAAACATGCCGAAGCCTGTGTTTTTTTTGTCTTTATGTTTACACTTATTTTTCAAAATGGTGATTGTGGCTAGATATGAATGTCTCGGTGCCATATGGCTTGGCTGGCTTGGGTGGATTCTTCACTACTAACCTCTCTTGATTGGGGGGGATTATTAGAACACAAAGCCAAACGGTTCCAGTCTTTAGAACACGTGGGTGGAATAAATCTCAATTTGAGCTGTCCTGGAAAGGATAAAGATGGCAGTTGCCCGGAAACCTAAAATCTCTGCGTCTTTGTCACCGCAGAATGAACCAGGCACCCACCAGCGGTTTTGAGGAGGATGTCGGCACCAGAACGACACATCACGTCATGTATCCAGAAAGTGCCATAGACCTGGACAACAGCACAATTCTGGTGCTGATCCCGTTCAAGACTCTGGACCTGCAGTGGATCGTTAGCGCCCTGACCACGGGCACTATTAAATAGTAAGTGGACTTATTGACTGTTAAAGCTGCACTAATCCATATTTGTATATGAAGAATGAATCAAATGACTGTGTAATGTGAAATGTGTTAATCTTAGAATAGAACTCACAAAGACTAATCACCCATGCAGTTTCTCAATTCAACTGTATTAATCCCAGATAGATCAAAAAATAGATTTTATCCGTTTTAAAGTCGGATTGCAGAAGAGGCCTAAGAAGCTTTTTAGCATCTTTCATCTCATTATTTTGTTTTTTTACAGCAACTACGCAATACATCAAACTCATTTCCATCTGCCGCAGACAGCTGATTTCAGCAAAACATATTTAAAAAAAAAAAAAAACACCGTACACGTCCCAGCACCACACATCTAAACCATTAATGTGGACATAGTGGAGTTGTCTGTCTGGTGGAGACCAAAATTGGGCTTGCATTAAGCAGGTGGCCACAAACACAACTCTAGATGTGTAAATATCAATTTGGCCATATCAATTTAAAAAGGTGATAATGTGTCAGTGTTGTGTAACAGTTTGTTGCACTGCCACCAATGGACCAAAAATATCTATCAATAGAGGTTTAAAATAGAGGCATACATGCCATTCACTGATTTTATTGTCACACATAAAAACAATGGCAATATAAGCAAGCTCTTAAAAATATTTTAATAGTATATTTAAAAAAAACAAGGCAAGAAATTAAATATAAAAAGAAAAAATATGGCTCATGGGCCCGAACCGGCCCACCAAAGGGTCTAATCGGGCCCACTGGATGAAAGTGTGAAAATTGCAGAGAAGTAATGAATTCCAAATTCACCTCTTTAATCTTGGAGAATATCCAAGTTATTTTTCCAGAAATGTACGACTTTGATCATAGAAATTATTCAGAAGTGCTTTTTCTCGGAATATTACACCTCTCTCCCGGGTCCGTAATATTATTTTAATTTCCTACAACGGCCTTAGAACACTGTCTCAGAAGTGATTGCCAACATCAAGCTGAGAAGAAACTCTGTAATAGTTTCGGATCTTTCTGGAGTTGTCTACTGGTCTGGCCCCCTTGAGATCAGATTAGGGGTGTGTAGCCTATGAACTAAATTGACACCCCTGATGAAGGGGGATCTATTGGCGGAAATGGAAAATAAGATTCATAATTATTTTGTCACCATTGCATAGTCACCTACAGTAGCCCGGACAGGACAAACCCAACAGTGGCTGTAGAGAGAGCCTTTCACATTTTTACGTCGCCGTAGGTTGTACTACGTGTTTGGAATGGGAGGGGGGGGTTTCCATCTGCAACCTCACCACTAGATGCCTCTAAATCCCACACACTGCTGCTCTAAGACGCAGTGTGTATGAAGACATATTTCCTTCTTAACTTGGTTGTCACAGATCCAAAACAAGAGGCACCTTTCTAAAATTACTTTTTCTAGAAGGTATCATTAAAAATATGTGTGTGCACTATATATGTATACTAGGGTGCATCAAATTTGAATGGGAAATTTTAATTTCAAAATATCAATTTGGCTGGCATTGCATTTTGTTCCAATTAACATAAAAATGACTTTTGCAAAGTTTTGAGGAATTCCATTGAGATTTAGGGGTGCCACCTAACACATGAACTTTTGTGAAATTTCGAAAAATGGGCAATTTTTTGTCTAATTGCCAAAAGGTTGACCTGGAAATGTTAAGTACAGTGAACTTTTATACAGTAACATGTTCTATAGGGTTATCAAAGTAAAAGTTGTATGTTTGCCCTTTGGGCAACTTGGGCATTTCTCAGAATTCAACTTTCAAGATTCTCCATTCATTTGTCCTATAGACAAAACGAATGGAGGTGGCCTCACGTGGCCTTACCCTGAGTTTTGTGCACCAGTGATGGATGTCGGCCACACATATAAAGTTTAATTGACTTTATTGTTAAACACAAGGAGTACATTCCCCGCCTGACTCTGCAACCAGGCCACGCGTGAAGGCAGCCTGTTGCATTGGTGACATCTTCAACCTTGTAGCCAGTGACACGACACTTGGTCGGCTAAGGATATCATGTGGAATGAAGACGTTTGTTCCAGTCTTCTTACGCTTGACACTTGCTCCAGTCTTCTTACACTTGTGGGATGGTTCGCCCTCAGATGGCGGACAGACTGTATTAGTATCCTCCTCTGGCTCCTCATCACTCTCCAACACCAAGCTGGACATTGCAGTCATCTCCTCCAGCTCCTTTTCACAGTGGAACAGCCTGGCTGCTGCGGCAGCTTGACGCTCCACTCGCCGCTTCACCTTGAGCTGCAGCTTTTTGTCCAATACACCAAATGTGGCCACTCTGTCGGTCTTCATGCTGGCCAAGAAAGCTAGGTCTTCTGGATTATCAATTAGCTTTTCCACATTTGGAGGCCACAGCGGAAATGTAGCATCAAGTCTGCACTCCATTTTCTCCAATTGTTTCGCTGTAGTCTCACTGGAGCGCTTGGCCTGGGAGATTTTCCGCAGCTTGTTGTTAGCATTGACTAAGTCTACCATCTTGTGGCACGCACGCTTGTTGCTCACCATTGGGATGTTGGCTTTCTTGTAAAATGGCCGCACCTGCTCCAGGACAACCTTGGCTGCTTCGAACTGCGACAACGCTCCATTTGCACCAGGTTTCTTGGCAAGCATGCAACGTAAGATCTGGCGACCAGTTGGCAGTTTGGCACCGGTGATGATGCCATCCTCACTGGTGATGCTGGGGCCCAGACCAAAAACCAGGATGCGACTGCTAGTCTGGCAGGGACCAGTTGGTGAGGGCAGCATCTTAGAGCTGGATCCTGGGGTGGGTTGTGTTGTGCAGTGCCTGAGAATGAAAAGGATACAAGCTCAAGGATAGTGTTTAAAATCATATCTTAGCATACTTAATATGACTCAATTATGATAAACCATGCTTGCATAAGCCTCAAATTTTAGCTTTACAAAGTCTAACTTCATCATAACTTACCGTTACATCACTACCAGAGTAGCTAGCTGTGCTCGCAAATATACTTATATTTAAAATGTTAATTTACTGTAACAACTACAATGCTACTCTCAATAAACATGAGACATCAATACTCTGACTATGACATTGTCCACTCTAGAATACTGTTGATGTTAAGCTTAATAGCTTAGCTAACGTGGATAGCTAACTGTGGTTAGCAAACTGTTGCTAGCTAACGTTATCTAGATGTAATGAACACCAAATACCTATACACATGACTTAAGTATACAAAGACACAACTACAGATATGTTAGTAATATGTAATAATACATACCCAACACAATTTAACAGAAAGATCACCTTAGTTTTCTTGAGCTGCAGTGTTGTTTACCTCAGATCTCCATGGCGACCATTGAGCACTGTTTACCACTTTATCCAACAAAAACAGATGTGTGGTGGCACCCCTAAATCATCATGTATTGGAAAAATATTTTGCATGTGTTGTTTCTACATATATTGGAACACTTTTAGCACCCAGCCATATCAGAATTCAAGAATTGTGTTTTTTGATGCACCCTAATGTATACTGTATGTATATATGCATACATTATATGTATACGTACAGTATATATGTATGTGTATATATACAGTATGTGTGTGTATAGATATACATTGTGTATGCACTGT
This sequence comes from Etheostoma spectabile, assembly GCF_008692095.1. Taxonomy (NCBI): domain Eukaryota; kingdom Metazoa; phylum Chordata; class Actinopteri; order Perciformes; family Percidae; genus Etheostoma; species Etheostoma spectabile. Next base: position 29,358,391 of record NC_045740.1, on the reverse strand, counting down.
ATATGTATACATTATATGTATACGTGTACAGTATATATGTATGTGTATATATACAGTATGTGTGTGTATAGATATACATTGTGTATGCACTGTATATGTATACATTATATGTATACGTGTACAGTATATATGTATGTGTATATATACAGTATGTGTGTGTTGTGTATGCACTGTATATGTATACTGTATGTATATATGCATACAGTATATGTATACGTGTACAGTATATATGTGTATATACTGTGTGTGTGTGCGTGTGTATATATAGTTTGTGTGTATAGATATACAGTGTATGTTTATAATATATACTGTATGTGTGTGTGCACTGTACATGGATACTGTATGTACATATGCATTGTGTGTGTGTGTGTGTGTGTGTGTGTGTGTGTGTGTGTGTGTGTGTGTGTGTGTGTGTCTTGGATTTGCAAAAAGCAGAGGTGCCTTTCTTTAGCACACCATTTGAAATTTAAAAAATTGAGTTTAAAAACTAACTGTCCTCAAAATGTAAACTCCTAGAACGCAATATAGGATGACTCATCGTGTGTGTGTGTCGCGCTCCCAAATCAACGTACACCTTTCAAATACCAGATTGTCATGACGACACTCACTCAGTAATGCCAGTCGTCAGATTGCCATAATCAGGATAATCACTCAGTGTTAATCTTCCAGTCAATTTCCCCTTCAGCTGCTCCATTCTCACAGACCCGTTATCATTAGCTTCATTACTGCACATCCCAAAAAAATGAAGCCAGTGCCGGTAACTCCAACACGGCAACATGTTAGACAGTAGAAAGACGGCTAAATCCAAACAAATGTTTCCAATAAATGTGCAGTTGTCTTCCAACTCCGCCAAGGCAATCATTCTGCATCATTACATTTCCATTTCCCTGGCGGTAGTAGCAGCATTATCCAAACAGCCGTTAGATCTTAACTGAGTGCCGGGAATTATTTGGTTACATTTTTCTAGTCTTGTTAAATAGAACGGGGCTGTGGGAAAGGACGTAATTGTGTGAAGGGACGCAGGAGTGACTGTTTGTGTCTCCCATTGAATTTTAAGCACTGTGCAAATATGTCACGCCTGTGTGTTGAAGGATGTAGTTTTTTGACATGGGGTGGACAGTGTAGCGAATCACATAATGCAACAGACGCACGCCGGGCCATTTTCATATCCGTCGCAAAACGGGAAGACAGGAGCTGGTTTATTGTACCACAAACGTATCCAAACGGCATTAAACCAGTCTGTGTAATCCTTGAATTTTAATGAGACACATTGCTGCAGAGGCATTAGCCTTGATAAACCCTACTTAAATTGGGAACATTTGTCTGGATTGTATCGTGCAGTGTAATCATAACTTGTCATTTTAGTCGTTAGCATGCCGTCCATTTAAAGTTCCAACAGTCTGCACGTAGACGTGGTGTGGAATTCCCATTGACGTTACGTTTCCGCTTTTTCAGCTCACTGTGATTGATTCGTAGCTCCTTTTTTTATTCATAAAAACTGTAGAAAAAACCCATTTTGCCCATATGAAAATTGCAACACGAAAGAATGCAAATATCTGACACTCAGCATGCGTACAGTATGTAAACTCCGTAAACCATCAGTATAGTATGTTACTTGCACATATCTGTAAAAACTTCTACTTATAGTAATATCCACCTGTATATTATATTCAGTACATATCCAGCTGTAAATCTTGCTCACAATACGTGTTATCTACATATTATATTCATAGGACAAACCCATCTTTACCATTCTGTTTATAATAGTATTCATTTCTATATTTATTCAGTACATATCCATGTCCTACACTTACGGAACCAGTGTATATCCTGCACCTGCTGCTATTGCACTTCTGGTTAGACCCAAACTGCATTTAATCTAATCTAATTTTACTGAGGATTTCATAATCAGCTTTCCTCAGACAGTTGGAATAAGGAAAATATATTTTGATGTCCTCGGTTAAATGAGAAATAATTGATAGTTAATTGAACTTCAGTGAAGTTATTTGACTGTTAACTAACAATGAAATTATTTTACAACGTGTAATGTAATTCTAAGTACTGCTCTAATTCTAATTCTTTACTTTCACAATAACTAGTGTAATATGAAAAAATGTATGATAAGACGCTCAAAAAGGCGTTTCATTTGCAGAAAAGAAGGAATGATAAGAATTCTATTAATTTATAGATCCTCACACTTGGATTTGATAATGATTGTAGACGAATTGTGATTGGCTAAAAATAGAATTTCAAGGATTTTCAAGGCAAAATGTTCTTGTGTTACAGCACGTATGCACCGGTTATGTCCAGGATAAAGGCAAACAGAGATAAGGTGAGTCATATAGAGGGTTTCTTTCACCCATCATAACATTTTTTTTTTTTTTTTTTTAAAAAGACGTATTCTCGTCCATGTCCCATTAACCCTCGTGTTGTCCTCGGGTCAAATTTGACCAGTATCAATGGGTTTTATTTTAGAAATATGGATTTCTTTCAACCGAATTGCCCAAAATTAACATAGATGATTCCATACGTTAGTTTCATTGAATTTTTTTGGGGTGTTTTATTTAGTCTTTTAGCATTTGAATTATTATTTTTAATGGTTTCCAAACAGTATCCGGACTAAACTTTGACATCTGAGATCCACTCAACATCCTCTGATCTTAACTATTAGTTAAAATAATTCATCTTTTCTGCCTTTTGAACTAAAAACGGATGTATAATTTGATATAAATGAGGTTTGTTGACCATGAATTCCAAGAATAAGAATAATAAAACCTGTTATTAAACCAGCTCGGGTTTTTTTAAAAAGCACCAAGAGTTGGAAAAAGTGACAAATAAATCAGAAAAAGCAGCAAAATAAAAAAAATATTTTCAATTTTTGACCTGGTTAACGGGAAGACAACACAAGGGTTAAATCCAAGGTTTGGATGAATAGATATATACATGCATACACAATATTGCCATAAGTACATGGACACTCTAACCTTACATTTACATGTGACTGTTGAACATATTCCAAAACACTTAATGTTGTTTTACATGCTGATTGTTAGTGGTATTTCCTGTGGTGGAAAGTAACTAAATACATGTCCTTAAGCAATGTACAACATATTTTGCTACTGTTTCACTAAATACCAAAGGAGTAAAAAAATAAATAAATCTTATGACTCTTTTTCAGGTGTTGATTTACAGCCCAACATTTTTCAAATATGTCTACGAGAGTTGGCTCGACGGTCACGGCCGGTATCCTTCCACCGGCTTCCTCAGCTTACTGCTCGCCATCCACATATGCGATGAAGTGAGTTGAACCGCAGCATGATGGACCTCGACACATGAGAGCGACTGAAATTCCTCAGTAAAGTGGAATAACCTTGTACATTGCGCTTTCACAAGACTGTTTTGAAAAATAAGGAATCTGACCTGAAAATTGAATACAGAGAAGCAAAGTCTCTCTGCTTTCCAATGGGAACTTATTTCAGAATATGGTGGTGAATGGGGTTAGGGTTGGGGTTTTTGATCCCGTCTGAATTGAGCCATGAATTAGGACCACATGTGAAAAAAGTCCTTAAGTTCTGCAGACTAATCTCATGAAATGGCGTATGCTTGACACGCCGATTTGTACGCCATTGTTGGCGTGTTATCAAGACACATAAGCGTGTATATCAATGCCGTTCAACCTCCATTGACTTACATTACCCTGTGATTGCGTGTGAATTTATGCCATAGCAAGTATGAAAGGGGGAAAATCCACATAAGGAGGGTGGGGGTGGGGGTGGTGGTTTCTTCTTTCACTAAATCCAACCTCATGCTTCTTTTCCTAAACCCAACCCTGTGTGACATTTCCTAAACCTTTGCTTTAATCTCGCAATAACACGCCCCGTGGTTTATGTTTATGTCCACTGCATACAGAACTTACATGCGCACGGATCTGTATAGAGTGTAAAATGCGTTCGGATAACGCGCCACATGGCTTAAGATAGTTGGCGTGTACTGTATGTTTAAGCGACGTCATGATGTCATGTTGAGCTCTGAGTTTAAAGTCAGAATTCTGTGAAAAATGTCCGAATTTTGAGAAAAATGTCCAAATTATGAGAAAAATGTCAGAATTCTGACTTTTCTCAGAAGTCAGAATTCTCAGAATCTTTATTTTTTTTTTTTTATTCTGACTATAATGAAGGTAAAAGCTGGCTAATTGTCCTATTAACTTCCATTGTAGTTTGTTTTAGTTCTGTAGTTTTGAGAATTCAAAATGTTCACACGTAGCCCTAATCATGTTCTGGAAATTACACATATGATCATCAACTTAAAAGAGAATTTTGCAAGTGAAGAGTCAGTTGGGCGTAGCACCACTACATTTAGTGTGAAAGCGCTCCGTGAACTAGATGTCTCCACACACTCCCACAATTCCTTGCTTCTGACACAGGTCTTTTGTCCCTCGTCTGCTCCAGGTCAGTGTGTTTGGATTCGGTGCGGACCAGAATGGAAACTGGCACCACTACTGGGAGAAGAACCATTTGGCCGGAGCGTTCCGACACACGGGAGTCCATGATGGGGATCACGAATATAATGTCACTCTGCTGTTGGCAGACAAGCACAAAATCCAAATGTTTAGAGGCAGATGATGCCGAGCCCATATGTGCAGTGGGACGATCGCCACACCAACTCCTGCAGCCTTTCAAAGTTTAGTTCTCCTTCCTCCTCACGCTGGAAGAACATTTTTTTTTGTCATGTTTTCTAAGACATTGTCAAATAAACTCTTCTGGTCTGTCCACTTTCCTTATCTTCACCTAGGATCGTATTTAAATGGTAATTTTGGTGGAGCCTATTTTCCTATGTTTTTGTGTGTAAGTGACTGATGGGAACAAGAACCTTTGAAATTGGACAAAGCGAGAACACTGTCCTATCATATAGGGCAATGTGCATTGTTAATTATGTCAACTCAAAGTGCTTCATTTTGTCAATTAAAGGCTTAGATTATAATTCTAAGTGTGTGACAACATTATTAAAGACCTTATAATGTGTTTTTTGGCTTTTTTTGTGCACGTTATAGGTTTACAAAGTGAAAAAGCGCAAAGTCCCCCCCCCCCCCCCCCTGTGTGTAATCATCTGTAACACACGTCATAATGCCTCATACTCTGCTTCTGACTGGCTAGTAGTCCTTACCTAGGTACTGTCAGGGCCCTCATACTCTGCTTCTGACTGGCTAGTAGTCCTTACCTAGGTACTGTCAGGGCCCTCATACTCTGCTTCTGACTGGCTAGTAGTCCTTACCTAGGTACTGTCAGGGCCCTCATACTCTGCTCCTGACTGGCTAGTAGTCCTTACCTAGGTCAGGGTACTGTCTAGTAGTCCTTACTAGGTACTGTCAGGGCCTCATACTCTGCTTCTGACTGGCTAGTAGTCCTTACCTAGGTACTGTCAGGGCCCTCATACTCTGCTTCTGACTGGCTAGTAGTCCTTACCTAGGTACTGTCAGGGCCCTCATACTCTGCTTCTGACTGGCTAGTAGTCCTTACCTAGGTACTGTCAGGCCCTCATACTCTGCTTCTGACTGGCTAGTAGTCCTTACCTAGGTACTGTCAGGGCCCTCATACTCTGCTCCTGACTGGCTAGTAGTCCTTACCTAGGTACTGTCAGGGCCCTCATACTCTGCTTCTGACTGGCTAGTAGTCCTTACCTAGGTACTGTCAGGCCTCATACTCTGCTTCTGACTGGCTAGTAGTCCTTACCTAGGTACTGTCAGGACCCTCATACTCTGCTTCTGACTGGCTAGTAGTCCTTACCTAGGTACTGTCAGGCCCTCATACTCTGCTTCTGACTGGCAAGTAGTCCTTACCTAGGTACTGTCAGGGCCTCATACTCTGCTCTGACTGGCTAGTAGTCCTTACCTAGGTACTGTCAGGCCTCATACTCTGCTTCTGACTGGCTAGTAGTCCTTACCTAGGTACTGTCAGGGCCTCATACTCTGCTTCTGACTGGCTAGTAGTCCTTACCTAGGTACTGTCAGGCCCTCATACTCTGCTTCTGACTGGCTAGTAGTCCTTACCTAGGTACTGTCAGGCCTCATACTCTGCCTGACTCAGTCCTTACCTAGGTACTGTGCTCTGCTTGACTGGCTAGTAGTCCTTACCTAGGTACTGTCAGGACCTCATACTCTGCTTCTGACTGGCTAGTAGTCCTTACCTAGGTACTGTCAGGGGCTTCTGACTCATACTACCTAGGTACTGTCTGACTGCTTCTGAGCTAGTCCTTACCTAGGTACTGTCAGGACCTCATACTCTGCTTCTGACTGGCTAGTAGTCCTTACCTAGGTACTGTCAGGGCCCTCATACTCTGCTTCTGACTGGCTAGTAGTCCTTACCTAGGTACTGTCAGGACCCTCATACTCTGCTTCTGACTGGCTAGTAGTCCTTACCTAGGTACTGTCAGGACCCTTATACTCTGCTCCTGACTTGCTTTTAGCATGTATAGAACTGTAAAAAATACAGCACATTTACATATGTTCACATGTAAATCGGTACGCTACGTGTTTATTTCAACCTAAACTAGAGTTGTTGTTGAAAAAGTGGAAAGATGAACAAAAACGGCTTTTCATATTTCATTGTTTCTGTCGAGTATGAATGAAGCTTTTTTACTTATTACATACAGTGGTTTTCATAAGTTTACCCCCCATGCTAAAGTTGATTAAAAAGAGGAATAAAAAAACATCTTTTGGAAATTGATCTTAATGCGTTTAATTCAAAAAATTTAGGAAAATCCAGTCTTTTAAGGACACCAATTTTCTTTGTGAATGAATAATGTATCGTACATAAATAAATCTTCTTCCTTAAAATACAGGGGGCAAAGGCATACACCCCCCCCCCCCCCCATGTTAAAATACAGGGTGTCCATAAGTATACACCCCCCTATGCTAAATTCCTACAGAAGCAGGCACACACACACACACACACACATCATCACATCCCCCCTCACCATACATAGAGACTTCATTTCAGTTAGCTTAATAGCTGGTTTGATTTGCATTGAGAGATGATCTTATGGAAAGTTCCCCATGCCTATCTCTGTGTGTGTGCGTGGGGGGGGGGGGGGCTATTTTGATTCCAAAGGCCAAGGGAACTTTATCAGGATGCATAGTATCCTGATCCATGTAATAACTGGCCTTTAAAAATAAAAATCTGCGTGCCTCTATAGGAATTTAACATAGGGGGGTGTATACTTATGCCCCCTGTATTTTAAGGAGGAATATATATTTAATTTATTAATTTAATGTATTAATTTATTTAATTCACAAAGAAAATTGGTGTCTTTAAAAGGTTGGATTTTTTAAATTTTTTTGAATTAAGGCATTAAGATCAATTTCCAAAAGATGTTTTATTTTATTCCTCTATATAATCAACTTTAGCATGGGGGGGGGGGGGTAAACTTATGCGAGCCACTGTAAAGCTTTTGCAAATTTAATTTCGGGGATGTTTTTATGGTTTATGCAAGGATCTTACTCTTTAACTCCCTAGAAATCCTTTCTATAATGTTGTCAGACACTATATAGAATAATAATTAATATTGTCAATGGCAAAACACATACTTGTGAACATTGTAGCTTGTTTTGCTGACTGCCGACTGCAGCGCTCTTTCTTTATACTGCACCGATTTCAAAGAGTGTTTTTCCAATCAGTCACTTAAACACTAACACCTAAGTTCCCCTTTAAACACAGTCCAAACAGACTTACAGAGCTTCTGTCTTTGTGTGCTCAGACAAGACAGACCATCTGCAAAATAAACATGACAGACCATCTACAAGATAAAAGCAAATCTGCCTTTTCTTTGTGTAATCCCTTCTGCAATCTGTGTGGGAGTGAACAGACAAGAGAAGAGGCATGCTTCACATAAACAGCTTTAGTACTAGGATCTGTTGGACTATGCTTTAAATATCTCTTCAATGTTACTTTCCATCATTATGGCAGGTAGGACCAAATTCTCGTAACTACTGGCACTACAGAGCTCCTTGCATCTTGCTTGTCTGACTACAGTTGTTAAATATCGTTTGACAAGGCCAAGGGACACTTAAAGCTCCAAACTCACCCTCAAAGAACATATTTCACTATAACGTGACAGTTCTGTTAACCACAGGGCCGGAGCCAAGGTTTTAGAAGTGCTCAGGACTTGAGTCCCCCAAACCACATGATTGGCGGTTTGATCCCGGGCTCCTCCGGCCACTTGTCATAGTGTCCCTGAGCACTGAACCCCATCTCTGGATGTGTCACGGCTGGCCAGATGCCCAGGCAGGAGAACGGAGTTCCTCATGCACGACACATGAGGATCTGATGCAGGGGAAGTATATATTAAAAGAGAAAAATACCGGTTTACATGAATCCTGAAGCGCGTGAATCCAAGCAGAGGGAGGAAAATCGAAAATATCCTACTCCAAAACTCCAAAAAGACATCAAAAGCTCCAACACAAGGGTTAGGTAGACAACAGGTCCAAGGAAACAAGCAAAAACACTCGACAATAGACTACAACGTGACAAAAGGCTCCTTCGAGATGAGCCAGCCAGCCTAGATTAGATCACTGGCGATCGCTGCCCAATGCATGCTGGGTAGATTTGTGTCCGACTTGATCCTGACTTGCTCTGACATCATGCACACGTGGGCAACGGTAACCTTACGATATAAAGGCGGCCGCAGGTCTGAGACCCAGGCATCGCGGGTACTCTCCACCAACTGCGAGCCCCAGGGCATGATGGGAAAGGTCTGGCTAACAGCTGATTGGTTCAGAATTGTCTCAACAGGACGTTTTACATAAACTTTTTGTTTTGTTTTGGATTTTAATTGCTATTTGTCGGATTTAAAGGCTTGTTGTGTACAGAACACTTGTTGTGTGTCTGATAGTGACATTTAGTCAACAGAGACTGAATCCGTTCAGATAACAGAGCTTCTACAGTCTGTTGTATGCTAACATCAGCAAATGATCGCCTGCAGAGCATTTTAACCAGCTGCTCTGTCATAAAAAAAAAAAACCTGGAGATTGTGTACAAGCTGATATATGGGTCTGATAACATTTTATTGAATCTGATTGGACCGTAACAGAGTGTGGGTGTTTCTGTGACTTCCTGTTCAGACAGGAGGCAGCTGGAAACGGCTGGTAACGGTTGGAAACGGCTGGAAACGGCTGGTAAAGGTTGGAAACGGCTGGAAACGGCTGGTAACGGCTGGAAACGGCTGGTAACGGCTGGAAACGGCTGGTAACGGCTGGTAACGGCTGGAAACGGATGGTAACTGTCCAGCTTGACTGCGGCTTTTTGTCCGTCCCCCCCTGGCTGCTGCTGCCCTCTTTTGTCCACTTTTACAGGCAGGGTGCAGCTCGTCTCGAGCGAGCCTTAAGACTGAAAATAAAACAGGACATTAAATACAGGGGCAAACAAACAGGTGAAACATCTTCTGGACAAATGAGACTCAAAGCTAGACCAAGACACGTGAAACCAAACACTACAAAAAATACAGAAAGTACAAAATATAACAGAAAATATAACAAGAAAAAGCCACAACCCTAACAGGGTGTGTAGCTGTCCACTGCTCTTAACACATAGGGTGGGTTAACCCTTGTGTTGTCGTCCCGTCAAAATTGAAAATCAACATATTTATTGACGCTTTTTATCGATGTTTTTAACTTTTTCTTAAGTTTTTGTCCTTTTCTTCAACCCTTTTGATGCTTTTTTCAATGTTTGTCACATTTTTAAACACTGTGTAACACTAACTTATTCACTTAAGTTTAACTGTTATTTTTGGAATTTGTGGTCAATAAACCTAATTTATAGTAAATTACACCTAATGTTTGGGTTAGAAAAGCAGAAATTAGGAATTATTGAGACTAAAATTAAAGGAATGGATGTTGATGATAATCACAGACTGGAATATGTCAACTTTTACTCAATTCTATTTCAAAAACACTTCAATTTGTTTTCAAATGCTATAAAATTGAATAAGACGCCCCAAAATTAATGAAAGTAGAGATTTGTACTTGGCAAAGAGCGTTGTGTGGAATCAATCATGTTATTTTGGGGAATTAAAACGAACATTAATATATGAAAACAGGTCAATTTGACCCGAGGACAACATGAGGGTTAAATGCAGAGATGGAATTTTTCTTTATTTCCAAACACACCTCCACACACACTTTTGATCACAAAGATGTGAATACAAAATGATTTAACTTCGTCAAATTTCATTAATGAGTCATTGAAATATGACAAAGGCCCATTTCTGAATGTTATTTCTCAATATGATGGTCCAACTAGTTTTTTTAAAGCTCTCTCCACACTGCCAGAAATACAATTATGGGGAATCCTTTTCCTTTTTTTATTAATTTTTGTTTATCGTATTCTTGTTGTTTTGCTGTTTATCTGCTGTTAATTTCCAAACAGCACTTTGTAACTTTAAGAAAGTGTTCTATGAATTAAGTTTAATATTTAATTGTAACAATTCTTATCATGGAAATCTGTCATTATACAGCCTACACAGGGGTGCCTTATTATTCAAATCAATTATGTATATACTGTACATTGTGTCATATATACTGTAGTTAGTAAAAAGTTATAGTTAAGTGCCTTTAATGGAAGCATTTTGCATGCTTAATTTTTCCATCTATAGTAATTATTGTCAACAGCATCATGAAAGTTGTCAGCAACCTTTGCACGTTTATGATATTGCTGTGCATACAGTGTCAACTTTGAAGAATCAAATGCACTTAACATACACTATAACCATCTGAAATATTGGTCAGTGAGATTGTTTTGTGTTAATATGCCACAGAAGAAAATGTTAAGTCATGTTGGCAACATCTCCGCAGTTTTTATTAAATACAGCTCTGTTTTTGCAAGATTGAAATTGTTATTTCTATTTGCTGAACTGGTTGTAGCTGTGTGAATGCGGTATGACTTCATGTTATCATTTTCACCAACAAATCTCGTATCTGATGGCATTTCTGACGTTTTATTCTAGGAATGGAGAGCTTTATGGCGTTTATGTAACAGGTTATGATTTGTGCCTTGAAACATAATGGGACATCTGCCCGGCCGGTGTCTTTAGACACATTGTCCATTCTAAGCAGCGACAAGGGATCACGAGTGATGCTGGATTTCAAATAATTCAACCTATCATGAAAATTACCCATGCAAGAAATTTTACACTTGTTCTTTAGTTTTCCTGACCTCAAAACCAAGCTTCGATTTGGGTTCAGGAGATGGAAAAGCATTGTAATGTATATATGTATGATCAATATATATTGCATTACTTGTTTTGGTTAAAGATCTTTCTTCCCCTCTCCATGTGAGAGCGAGCTGAGAAGAAGAGACAGCGCATGATTTGTTCAATTTGAATTTGTCAGCCACTTTGGAGACAACATTGGTGTCCATCTGTTCTGAAGAGGACACTGTCACCTAGTGGACAAGGACATATATCAGCATTGATATATGTCCATTATAAGACCGATGCCATGACTTTAGTGTCAGCTGACAATTTTAAAAACTGGGTCCAAACACAATTACCGAGTCTAGCACACATCTCTATTTAATCTACCTCACCATCCAGTTCTTAATTGCCAAATAGTTGTAGAAATCCATTAAAGCAGCAACTTCAGATATAAAAAATAAGAGATTTTTTTGTGCATTTTTCCACTTGCAGTTCATATTGACTTGCGTGGGTGGGATATACGATGAAAATCTCGCATTAATTAGCTATCAGTGGACCCCCCCCCCACACACACACACACAATACAGAAACACACAATTGGAGCAGTGTTTGTGTTGCGTGAAAAGGACAAGGAGGTTAATTAATTCCAAATAGTACATGTGCACATATTTTTGCGGGAAGCTATAATAGAGACAGCTCCATTTGTAAGATGGCTGGCAGCTTGAGCGATGTAGACAGGTACGCAGACCACAAGTTGAGGGGGGGGGTGTAAATGGATTAATTAGACAAAGGAAAACGTGGATAATTATGAATAAAAGACAGCTGTCTAACAGCTTTTTTTCCTTTCTGCTGTTGGTTCGCTTTCCCTCACAGATATTCATCTCTACCATTTAATTTTCTCTTACGGGGTGAAATCGGAAGCATGTTCATTTGTCAGCTTTAAGGAGTAAAGGGGGGGGGGGGGGGGTATTTGAGTGCCCATCTCGATGTGGTAAATTAGTTTAATCCACCATTACAGCTAATACATTCATAATAAAATGTGTGTGAATGCCAGCAGGTTCCTGTGGTTATTATCTCTTATTTCCATCTAATAGTCAAGAAAAACACTTTGCTGAGATAATCCATGTATATTAAACAGATGATGTGATTCCATCAGAATATAAAACGGAATAAATATAATAAATCGCAAACTGTGCTTTAGCAGTAGGACTTTTTAAATGGTATGCATGAATGAGAAAAAACTCCAGTTGTTATCCCTGGAGACTTGGCCCTGAGTGCTGCTACACATCTGTGTTCTTTTACTATTATTATTATTATTATTATTTATATTATTATGCAGCAGCTCAGCGTCTCACAGCTTGACTTCACAGTGCAGCTGTTGTGTGGCTGCTGTGGGAGAAAAATTGCTCATTTTCACTAATTACTATAAGAAGTGCGTTTGCTGAATCAGCAATCACCCTGCATTTTGCTTTTTGATGAACTAGATATCCATAGTTTTGTATATTGTAAACAACACACACTTCATTCAAGCATTAAAAAAAACCATTATATCATATGGAATACATTGGAGTACAATTTACTCACATTGTATTCATAGCTCAGCCTTTATGCACTGTACATGTTACAATAAAATTTCAAAATGCTCAGCTTGGCATACTGATTATCTATGCATAACCTCATAATAATGGCATGGAAAGGTAAAGAGGTATAGAACGCATTAAATGGAGTCTAATCCGCCACTACTTTGGACTACTTATTTATGTCTCAGTGTATGAGAATACACGCTTATTAAAATCTCAAATAGGCAGTACTTCACTGCTGCTGAACACATAGTGAGGATATTTAGGATTCTTGAGTTATGAGTGACATGATTATCTAAAGGCTGTGGAGTACAATTCACTCTCACTCAATGTGTGCCACTAATCAATCCTACATGTGCTGCTTGCAATGAAAACACTTATAGTTTATGCGATATAAAATGGATCTAAACTTGCTGAAATCCCATTTGATCCCATTTCATTGCTGTGACATAATGCCATTTGAGTAATTTTAAGTTATGCATTGCATCACAGCCTATTGGGTCTTATTCAGTCTAAATTGCATTTGGAAGTTAACATTCAGTAAATACAACTGATCAAGCACATAATAATCATAACTGAAGGCGTTGTGATCATGCATGGACTATCTGTATATTGGACTTGCAGCCTTTGTGTGCATTAATGATACACAAATTCCATTCACATTACTTAAAGCTCAGAACTGCAAATCTACTATATGAGTTCATTTATGCAGTCCATGCTGCTACCATTCATGCTACAAATCAGTGGTTATACAGTTTAAAGTACTCAGTGTAGCCCTCTGATCTAATGATGACTTTAAGGGGAGTCATAAAATTCATCTAAGTGCCCAATAATCTCCTGCCTATTACTTAGTATATAATACATTACACGTCCTGCATTAAAAATTGTATTTAAGAAATAAGTAAACATGTTTAGCATGCATGATATGCAACATTAGAGTGTTCCATCGCGATATGACATCAATGCATTATTATTGATGCATTAGCATGTAAGCAATAAGTTGATGTGTGTAACAGATGGAATTGTAGGATAGTTTATTCTGTAATGTGTCGATTTGCACTGACTGTGCAAATCTGTTTTGCGTTTAAAAATCTTAACTAGATATGCAAAGGGGGGACAGTAGTTCAGTCAGTAGGAAGTCGGCTTTGGAACCGGAGGGTTGCTGGTTCAAGTCCCCATACGGACCGAATTACGGAATTTGGATTGGCAGTTGGAGGGATGCCACTTCACCTCCTGGGCACTGCAGTGCTGGGTAGGCCCCATACCCCCCCCCCCCAACCACCCCAGGGTGCTGATCCACGGGTCACTCTAGCATCTCTCCATTTTGTGCATGATGAGGTCCTGAGCATGTGTGTGTATTTCAGGCCAATGTGTGGTGATTGCTAACAAAATAGAGTTTAAATTGTAATTTCATAAACAGTAAAAGATAAATAAAAATAAAGTAGTGTGGTGGATTAACAAGCGCAATATATCTCTTTGAAGAATACTGGAGTAGACGTTTAGTACTTGAGTTATACATTCTATAATGTATAGTTCTATAAAGCAAGGCAATCACCATCACCTTAATAAATAAAGGCGTCGTTGTTACTGCTGCTGGAACTACAGTCTCCATGATGACTTACACTGGTGTTTCCCTTTAACACGCGCCGCCGATGACGTCACCACAGCACAACAAGGAAGTGCCTCTCTGGCTCAACCCGTTTGTTCGGTGCGACTTTATCAGTTATGCTTTTCCTGTAGCACAGGTAAGTAATTCTCCCCAAAAAAAAAACATTGGAAATATATTTTCCGTTGCCAAAATAAAAAGCATTCGCGATAAACTATCGTCAAGTTCCCGCGTCTGAGCCCGTGTAGCTAACGTTATGAATGTGACTGGTTTCACTTTCCAGCTGAACAGACACGTAGCATTAACTTACGTGAACTTCGGGTAACGTTAAACTACGCAGCAGAGAAAACAACAGACAGTTGTCCAGCGACTGTAGTGGTAAAACGTCTAAGAAAATGTTTCTTGTCACAAATACACCACCATAACATGTTGCTGTGTTATTAAGGCCGAGCTTCCGGGGTAAGGTAACGTTAGCATTGAACATGTCAGTGTTATGCGTAGGCCTAGTGGCTGTATAGTTAATACAGTTATAATGCTGGTTTCCCAACGCCGTCCACTTAAACGCGACGAAATGCTTAAATTAGCTTCTTAAGCACGTTTCAAATGGAAATGCTGTTGTTTTGCTTCAAGCGGAATTACTACAAGAGCAAAAGTAGTCAAAATATGTTAAAAAAATATCGACTCAGGCTTATCTTTTGATAAGGCATAGCTAGTCGGCTTCGGGTTTATCGCAAAAGCTAAAAGTAAAGTAAAATAGACTGCAGGACATGCAGTAGAATTGAGTTAAGTACATCTGGAATTCCCCCCCCTTGAAGAATGAGTTTTAACGGGTTAGTTAGGCCTGTTACCAGTTGCACCGAGAGTATCGGCATGAGTTACTTCCCCAGAGCAAGTGTCAAGTAAAGTCCGAAAGTCCGGCTGAATACGGGGGTGAGGGGGCGGCAGTAGCTCAGTCTGTAGGGGGTTGCGTTGGGAACCGGAGGGTCGCGGGTTCAAGACCCCGTGCGGGCCAAAGTGTGGATTGGCTGGAGACATGCCACTTTGCCTTCTGGGCATTGCCAGGTGCTCTTGAGCAAGGCAGCTTACCCCTCCAACCACTTATGGCGCTGGTCACATCTCCCCCCTTAATTAAAACAAATAAAGTAAGTTAAAGAATAGCTACTGGCATATGCTAGTATAAAAGAAATGGAGTCAGAGTAGAGAGGTGTATAGGAATAATAATAATAATGTATACTTTATTCATCCCGCAAGGGGAAATTACAATGTTTTCACACAGGCCGGAACCACACACACATGCTCTGTACCTATACATGCACTAACCCTCGAGTTGTCCTCTCGCCCACTATGCGACTTTTGGTTTTTCGTCTTTTCTTTCTTTCATCTAACTAAAATCTCGGAGTGTCTTTTCCAAAATTATGCAGCATTTTGCGATGTGCTTATTGTGTCAGTTTCCGTGAACAAAAAAAAAAAAAAGCAAATCCTTGCATATTAAAAGCTAGAATAGATAGCCAAGAATGAATGCTCAGTTCCAGGTACTTGACCTCAGAAGAGTGGAAAGTGAGGTTTTCTGAAAACTCGGGCCACAGCTTTCATACACAGTATCAGGAAGCTGCAAACAAAGGATTTGGACCACTTTTAACTCGTATGGTATGACCTGTATGTTTTTTCTTTTTTAGGATGCCTGTTGAAAGCCTGGAGGAAAGGACAGTGGAGGTGCTGGGGCTGCCTGCAGCGGTGGATGAGGAGCTGCTCTTTCTGTACTTTGAGAATAAGCGCCGCTCCGGGGGAGGTCCACTCGTCTCTGTGGAGAAGAAGGGGGACCGCGCCATATTGGTTTTTGAAGAGGCAGAAGGCAAGTGGCAACAAACTATATTCGTCTGGGACATTTTGCAAGTAGGGGCATGCATACCTATTTGTTAGCCTTTGACCCTAGCTGCTTTCAAAATCTTTCATGTTCTTTTTCGAAATTTCTTTGCTACCTTTTTTTATATGGATGTCCAATCAGTGCTGTTAGTAAATGTAGTCCAGTAAAGAATAATTATGCTACACTGACTGAGAAAGCAAGTTCTCCTGCGCGCGGATCCGTGGCACCTGTGCCTACGTATACGAGGATGCATTGTGCGAGAACTGACTTTGCTTAGTTCTCTTAGCTTTTTTTAGTAAACAAAATAAACTCTCAAAATGTCAAAGGAAAAAAGATTTTACATCAAAACAGAAAAATACAACATTACACCTTTTTTTTTAATTCAAGCTTGTCTCTTTCACCGAACCAAGGGTACATTATTTACCATGTTAACATACTTGTTAAACACACTTCATTCAAAGCGCTTCTCTCTGGCTAAATTTGTTGAATATCTGACATAACATAACATCCTTTGCACTCATATTTTTGCCAATGGAAACATAACTAGTTTAAAGAGAAGCTTTAGCTATCAGTGCTGAATTAGCATATTTTTTCTATACACTTGTTGCACACTGGTGTACGGTAGTAGAGCAGGGTGTGCGGCTGCAGCTGGATCAGCCCAAAGGACAAGGAGAACATTACTACATTACTATGCTTTTAAAGAGAATTGTAATTCAAGACCACGAGTGGAAACGTCATTAAAGTACTGTATGCTAATCCCGCCTTTATTTCTGTTGCAATCATTTTGACAGCTGCAGCCCATGTGCTGTCGAAAGGGCACCACGTTCTGCATAATGTGGAGCTGAGTGTGAGAAAGGCGGCCTCAAAGGACCGATGTAGACTGCTGCTGCTGCGGGGGATCAACCCCAACACCAGCACGGAGATGATAGAGCTCTATGTGGAGAATATGATGGGGTTGAACATGCCTGACTACACTCTGTATCCCTCGCCGGGAAGAGACTTCATTCTCATTCACCTCAGCCAACCCTTCTCGAAAGGTTTATTGAACACAATAGCTTTCTTACTGATGTGTTTGAACTGCTTCCAAATGTATAGCTTGTTATTTTTTTTCATGGAATTGTTTAATATATATATATATATATATATATCTTTTGTTTTGTAGACTTCCAAAACCTTAGTGCTAAAATCTCCAAGAGGAAACTCGATGGGGCCATGGTAACTCTGGAACAGCCTGAGCAAACTGACTTTGTCTTAGTGGAGAACCTGCGCCCTGGCACCACTCCAGACATGCTCACTTTGTACTTTGAGAGCACGCGAGGTGGAAATCAGAAGGTGAAGGAGGTCACAATGCTTTCAGAGAGTACAGCCAAGGTGTCCTTTGTCAATTATGAATGTAAGTTTTGTATTTATACAACCTTTTAGAAAAACAACTCTGTTTCATGGTAGTTTTCTTCAATCAACAAAATGTCTCATTCCTTTGTGACAGCTGTGGACCCTGTCCTGGGTCACCGGCACAAACTGGACGGCGCCGATCTTGTTGTGACGCCGTACCTCGACTGTCTTCAACCCACAGAAAGATTAACGTCACAAGACTCTGGAATTGGCAGCCAAGATAAGACTGAGAGAAACTTAGAGGATATTGAGATGCAGACTAGTCCTCCCGTGGCGGCCCAAGCAAACAGCCAGTCCTCCTCTCCGATGGCCTTGAAGCCTCTTGCTGCAGAGCAAGCAGTGGAAGAAGAGGAAGTCATGGACCAAACGGAGGACGATGATACACTATTAAGCCACATTGCTATCGCTGACCCAATAAAACTTGCTTTGTTTCAACTCAGCCCGTTTTGGAAGGACACTGAAAAGGCTCACCCAAATTTCACCATCCAAATCAAAGACAATGGCGTGCACATCGCAGGGACTGACAGGCAAGAGGTGGAGCAGATAAAGCTCGCCATCTTGGACTGTTTTGGCAAAATGGCTGAGACTCAATTCACCCTGGAGCCAGAAAAGGCTCAGTTCCTTGCAAGAGAAGATGTGAAAGAGCGTTTACTGCAGAGCATGGATCAAAGTGGTTCACCTGCTATGTACACTGTATCAGACTGTAATGTCAAGGTAACCTCCCTCTCCCTGAACTCTATTAACCAGGCAAATAGCTTTTTGAAATCCCAGCTGAGTCACTTCAGCATTCGGGTGGACACGGAATATGAGTGCATGTTATATTGCAGAGAGTGGTCAGAGTTCCTGCAGGCTCTGAGTTTCTGCTCTGTTAAAGTGTCAGAAGAAGGTGGCGAAATTGACGTGTTCACTCTGGAAGGTATGGAGAATGAGAAGCAGGCTGCAATCATGGAGTTTCTTACTACACCCATTGAAAGGGAGACGGTCATCTCTATGGAGCCAGGCATGCTGAAATACATCCAGATTCATTGTCATCAGCTGCTGGCTGACATGGCCCAAGTGTCTATTTTTCCACTAGAAGCAGAGGACGTCTGTGGGTTAAAGGTATGTGGTGCATCACTAACACATGCAGAAACAGACTGCTGTGTAAAGAATTCCAAATTTAGCTGTACAATTAATTGTCTCCTAAATATTTGCGATTGGGAGTCTGGTTAGCTTGTCATTCCCCCTTTATCTCCCCTTTCATGTCTAAGCTGTTAGAAATAAAGGCCTAACGTGCCCCAAAGAAAAATCATTAAAGAAGTAATTTGCAAAATACAATACAATTGTCTCTTTCTGTAAAAAATTTGCATGTATTTATTTATTTATTTTTTTAAACTAAAGTTTTCAATGGATTCCAGGATCCATCTTTTGGCTATATCAGTGTTATGTGACCTGAATAATGTAATAACACAGGTACACTATGTAGCAATCAACGCCTGTTTGTTATCATAAAACATTGCATCATTTTCTTAAATTAACATTAAATTGACAACAGGTCAGTATCGTATAAAAATGCCAAAAAGGTTGTTTAATTAGCGGGTTTCTCGGGAAGAGAAATCGGGCCAGAAACACGAGCACGTTTGATTTCTCTGGCTTCAGTCAGCTACAGCCCAGAACATTTGGAGTTGCTATGGCAACAATTGACAGCTGCCGCTAGCATAGCACAGCTCAACGGTCCGTTACGGGCCTACTGCAGTGGTGTAAACGTCACTGGTGATTGAATGTTTGGTTTTCAAGATACTGTCTTATTCATTTCTTGTGCCGTATTATCATTGGTTTTTTTTGCAATTCCTAGACCCATCATACAGTATCTTTTGTTATTTCAGATCCATGGCCCTGCTACTGCTTGTCAAATGGCTGAGGAGGTGTTGCAAGGTGTGGTGTCCTCTATCTGCACCAGAACCATCACAGTGAATGCTCCCGGAGTGACTCGGTTTTTCGATGAGAATGATTGCCAGAGCATCATGGAGGAGATGCAGAGAAAGTTTCAGGTCTATATCGGCACGAATCTTGTGCCTTGGGAATTCCTGCCACAGCAGGTAACGTAATAAATAGAGCAAAGACTTTCTTACTTTTTGTGTTGTTCGGTGTTTTTGAGCAATTATATACAACTTCATTCTTTCACACTTCCTCTCAGTTGACCAGTTATACCAGTTGTCATTCATCTTGATGAGCAGTCTGGGGGCCTTATTACAGTTTAGCCTGAGGCTGAGTTAACCAGCAAACACAAGGGAAACGCTGATGTTCACGGTGTTTCTTGCCTGCTCAATGTTTCGCTGTACTTTCCTCTCCTACTGCTGCTTAGTTGTCAGGCTCAGCTCGATGGCCACACGCAAAACAGTGTTCATGTTCCCAAATGTGACAAAGATCATAGAGCTAATGGGGGAGATGAAGGCATGAGTGCATATCAGAGGCAACCACTGATTTTTAGTATGTTACATGCTGTTTTATTATTATTATGTTTTTAAACATTAGTTTTCACTGGTTAAAACAATTACCTACGTTACTGCTCGGCAATTTTTCAAAGCATACCTTAGCATAAGCATAAGTTTAAAGGTTGATGAATGCACTTTCTGACCAAGTCAAGTTCAAGTCACTGGTTGCAGTTAATGCCTCTGTTATGAGCATCCACTTAGAAAAAAAAAGAACTTAAAATTTGCTTGAGATAAGTCTGGTTTTATTTTTATGATTATAATAAAAACAATAACAATAATTATAGTAATAATACTATATGAGGAGTGAAGACTCTTACCTGTTTGGTGAATACAAAGATTTATGTGTGTGTGTGTGTGTGTGTGTATATGTGTGTGTGTGTATGTATGTATATTATATATATATATATATATATATATATATATATATATATATATATATATATATATATATATATATATTAGTGCTGTTAATGTCAGTTAAATGCGTTTTTAACGGCATTAACACAAACCCATTTAAACGGCGTACATTTTTTTATTGTATCTAGCTGGACCGGAAACAAAACAACAGGCACGTCGGACACACCGGTTGTTGATGTAACATTACGTTTTGAGTGGATGGCGAGCGCCATATCTTAATCATCTGACAGCAATAAAATAAATATATCCTAGTTATTGTAGCATTATGTCCAAATCTGCTAATGAGCATGTTTCCTGTGTAAGAAACATTGTATTTTTTTATTTTAGGACATTTTTGAAACTGCGTGGGACATGCTGTCCCACAAAAACTTCCAGAAAGCGTGTTTGGATGGTGCTCCACAGGAATTAAAATCCGACTCAATGCAGACTGATCATAATGGAGCTCCTGGCAACGGTAATATCTATCTCTTGAATAATTTCTCATGTTTCTGTGCAGTTTCAAACAAATCTGTTTACCTCTTTGTAGGCCTTTTAGAGGAGGCAAAGAGAATCGTCTCAGCTGTCGATGAAAGACCCGAGGGGGGTGTGTCCAATTCTGACCAACCTGATGACATGGATGGCCTGGACCTGTACACGGCAGAGGAGGCGACCGGCCTAGACCAAGACTCTTGTGTGACATCTGTCAACGCATCTCAGTGCTCAGCTGAAGGGAACGCTGCGAGTGGGTTACTCCAGCAGAGTGATGGAGCTCTGGGCCTTTGTAGCAACCTGGAAGAGGAGGCCCAGCTCTCTCTAGCCATCCAGTACTCTATGGAGTCCAGCCACTGGTCCCTGGAGGATGACGAGGAGCAGCTGCAAAAAGCCCTGGAGCTGTCCAAGAAAATGATCCCACATGAAGCATATTCTAGTTGTACTGACAAGAAGGTGGTCCAGCCGAAGAATAAGGACATCAACGTTTCCTTACAAGACGCCATCAAGGCAGCCAACACATTGCAGTTGTTTGTTTTTGCAGGTTATCCCTGTGACCTGATGCGGGTTGACATAGCCTTCGGAAAGAAGGTCAGCCAGAGACAGATCGAGGAGAAACTAGAGCACAGGACTTTGAAGAACTTGTCTGAGTACCACAGGAAGTGTCTGGAGGTGATCCAGAGGAAGCACGGAGTGGAGATTCAAATTCAGGGCACCATTATCACCGTTTCTGGCTTCAAGGAGTATGTGCCCGAAGGACTGTGTGATGTGAAGCTGCTGCTGGAGAGAATTTCCAACTCTGTCTCAGACCGGGAAATCCTGAGGACTGTCCAGTGGGCGTACCATGATCCAGCCACTTCGGAGAAGATTCCTTATTCGCCTGATGCCACTGTGTTCATCGAGAATGCTTTGAGGTTGAGGCGGAAAAAGGTTGATATCTTGTTAGATAATCAGCCCCACGTCATCAACTTTGAGAAGATGGAAGAACACAACACGGCTTCGGGGAAATCTGTGAAAGTCTTCAGGAATTTGCCCGAGCTGGGGGATTTGATTGAGGATGTACCAGGTAAAAGGAACTTATATAGTGTTCTAGTGCTTTTGATGCTTCTGTAGCCGGGTTGATACCAGACCCTTGGTCTGAGGAAGGTTCATGAGATTGGTACCTCGATCTGGAAAAATTGGAAATGGGCTCGATTGGGCTCTTGGCCAGACAGACTTGCAGAGCAAACCTCAAATTTGCTGCAAGTTTGTCAGGGTTTTCTCGGGCAAATGCTTCTGTGTATTCAGAACAAAATTGAGTAAAGGATTATCAGACACGTTAGAAATATAACTGAATGCATCATTTTAGCTGGCAAGCTAATGCAAAAAAACAAACAAAAAACAACAACAACATTGATTGATTTCAGTACTTTTAGGCACAGACCGACTTGCCTCTATAGTATCGATAAAATGCCTTGTCAGTCAATACCCAATTTCAAGACTTAAGGAGTGAATCTCATCACTGTTAGTGAGCCAATAAGCACCCAGCATGCTTCTACCAAGCTCTCATAGTGTTTGTGATTGGCTGGCTAACGTTGCACTTCACAGAGACACGCAGGAATAACGCTGGGTTACACAGAGATAAAAAGATTTGTGACGTAATGTTGTAATCTTTTTTGGTAAAACTGATTTTATAAAATTGGTATTGAAAAAAAGTATCGTCCAGGAGCTGGTATCAAAGTCAAGGTATTGGTACTGGTCCCGGTATTAAAAAATGTTGAACGATACCCAGCCATAAAAACAACACCATGCTTTAGGCCTGCATGATCAATCGTAATTCACCCTGTTCACAATTTAATTTATAAATAAATTCGATTTCAGTTACTATTTTTTAATGATTTTCATTCTCCTTTCAATCTTATGAGCCGACTGCATCACAAACGCTACTACTTTCTTTTAGAAAATAGGTTTTAAAGCTCTCCCTTCTCTTCACTGAAGCCTCTATATCTACAGGCCTGTGGGGGTGAACAATGTGCTATAGTTGCCAAAAATAAATCAATGTTTGGTACTGCTAATTTGTTTCATTTTGTCATGGTCAAAAAAATCGATATCAATTCTAAGCAAGAAATCATGATCCATATTTTCCCCGAATCGTGCAGGCCTACCATGCTTCTAACAATACAACCAGTCCATGTCTCTTGTCTTCGTGAACCACAACGGAAATAAGTCTTTATTCGATAAGGACTTTATTTTGTCGTACATTTGTGTCATTTAGTATTTTCTTTCTCATAATATCAAACTAAACCTGTAAGATCCTTTAGCTAGCTGACTTTGTTGCTGGCTACTCCATTCTATTCATGAACAGTATTATTTATGATTTTTTTTCAGTTATGTTTTTGACATGTCTGATCATCTTTTACTGCTTTCTGCTTTTTGACAGATTTGGGGCACCATATCTTTGTTGATAAATAATTAGGAATTATAAAATGAACAAACTCTCTAATGTACAAAGTCAATGAAATGAAATGATGATTACTAAATGTCTTGTTAACAGTCGAGGAATACTCTCTGCTGTCGAACCTGCCTGAAGCCACCAGAATCGACGAGGAATCGGATGAATTTCAGGAAGTGGTGAAGAATTTCTACGAGACCATACACGAATACCACAGCAAAATCAGAATCATACAGGTTAGAAAGAAACAAGCAACATATTTTGCAACAATTGCTCTGGTGTGTCTGAGATAACACTTATATTTTTGCACAGGTGGAGAAGCTCATGAACCGACTGCTGTACAACCAGTACAAGTTGAAGAAGGCAAGCGTACTACAGCGCGCCACGTATCCGGAAATTGAACGAACTCTCTATCACGGCACGAGTGAGAAGTGTGTGAAAGAGATCTGCGTTCACGGATTCAACAGAAGCTTTTGTGGAAAGAATGGTACGTGTTTTAATCCCGCTGTTCTCTCGTCTGACTCAATTTCTTTTGTCTTGGCAGTAGTGGAAGAAGTATTCAGATCCATTACTTAAGTAAAAGTACTAATGCCAATACAAAAAAACTCTGTTACAAATAAGGGTCCTGCATTGAAAATGTTACTTAAGTAAAAGTATTTAAGTATCATCATGAAAATGTACTTTATGTATTTAAAGTAGAAGTACTCAACATTTCTGTCAATCAGCCTAGTGTTTAATCTTTTCAGTTTGACTGGTAGGCCTGTGTATTGTTGGGTAATTGAATTTATAATAAAACTTCATACTTTGTGTTTTGTGTCCAAAAATCTTAAAGGTGCTCTAAGCAGTGTTGGGTGACAATACTTCTTGTCGACATTCAATGTATTGTCAAACATAACGGACGCTAGCTCTCCTCATCCCGTCCCCTCCCCCTCCCTTCCGCGCTTCCTGAAACCGTCATGAACGTGCATTGTGGAAGTAGCCTACGTGCTAACACTGCTGCGGTGATGGCTCTACCAACTCCTCCTTGTTGGTTATTGGCTGGAAGTTTATGTTCTGTGGCGCAGGTTGGCTCATTTGTTTTTGTTGGTGTTTATAGACCCTGGGCTGTCTACAGAGACTGTGTTTTTACAGTGTGTTCAGGGGACAGGCAGCTAGCAGATAGTGAGGAGATGTTTTTTACAGTGTGTTCAGGGGACAGGCAGCTAGCAGGTAGTGAGGAGATGTTTTTTACAGTGTGTTCAGGGACAGGTAGCTAGCAGATAGTGAGGAGATGTTTTTTACAGTGTGTTCAGAGGACAGGCAGCTAGCAGGTAGTGAGGAGATGTTTTTTACAGTGTGTTCAGGGGACAGGTAGCTAGCAGATAGTGAGGAGATGTTTTTTACAGTGTGTTCTGGGGACAGGGAGCTAGCAGATAGTGAGGAGATGTTTTTTACAGTGTGTTCAGGGGACAGGCAGATAGCAGATAGTGAGGAGATGTTTTTTACAGTGTGTTCAGGGGACAGTTAGCTAGCAGATATTGAGGAGATGTTTTTACAGTGTGTTCAGAGGACAGGCAGCTAGCAGATAGTGAGGAGATGTTTTTTACAGTGTGTTCAGGGGACAGGCAGCTAGCAGATAGTGAGGAGATGTTTTTACAGTGTGTTCAGGGGACAGGCAGCTAGCAGATATTGAGATGTTTTTTACAGTGTGTTCAGGGGACAGGCAGGTAGTGAGGAGATGTTTTTACAGTGTGTTCAGGGGACAGTTAGCTAGAAGATATTGAGGAGATGTTTTTACAGTGTGTTCAGGGGACAGGCAGCTATGAGGAGATGTTTTTACAGTGTGTTCAGGGGACAGGCAGCTAGCAGATATTGAGATGTTTTTTACAGTGTGTTCAGGGGACAGGCAGCTAGCAGATAGTGAGTAGATGTTTTTACAGTGTGTTCAGGGGACAGGCAGCTAGCAGATAGTGAGGAGATTTTTTTACAGTGTGTTCTGGGGACAGGCAGCTAGCAGATAGTGAGGAGATGTTTTTACAGTGTGTTCAGGGGACAGGCAGCTAGCAGATAGTGAGATGTTTTTACAGTGTGTTCAGGGGACAGGCAGCTAGTGAGGAGATGTTTTTACAGTGTGTTCAGGGGACAGGCAGCTAGCAGATATTGAGATGTTTTTTACAGTGTGTTCAGGGGACAGGCAGCTATCAGATAGTGAGGAGATGTTTTTTACAGTGTGTTCTGGGGACAGGCAGCTAGCAGTTAGTGAGGAGATGTTTTTACAGTGTGTTCAGGGGACAGGCAGCTAGCAGGTAGTGAGGAGATGTTTGCTGTATGTGACATAAAAAAATTTGTAGCCTCAAAAATGCGTGACATCGCTTAGAGCACCTTTAATCTGTAAAGTAACTAAAGCTGTCAGATGAATGTAGTGGAGTAAAAATAGAAGTAGGAAGTGGCTTGAAAAGACAACGAAAGTAAAAGTTCCTCAAATTTGTATTTAAGTACAGTACTTGATTACATGTACTTAGTTACATTCCACCACTGCGTCTTGGGACTCTATTATTGACGTGTTGTTTTCTCCACGCAGCCACTGTCTGGGGTCAGGGGGTGTACTTTGCCGTCAACTCTGCGCTGTCGGTCCAGGAGCAGTATTCCCCCCCGAATGCAGACGGATACAAGTTTGTTTTTGTGTCAAAGGTTCTAACAGGAGACTATACTAGAGGAGACCATTCGATGAAGACAGCCCCGCTGAAGGAGACTGACGGTATTCCTCTCCGATACGACAGCGTGACTGATGACATCACAAAGCCGTCAATGTTTGTCATCTTCAACGACACGCAGGCTTTTCCTGAATATCTCATTACATGCCAAAGAATCCACCGCTGAGGAAACCGATTAGTCGTCGGATTTATTACCTTTTTACGTTGTTTAAAAAAAAAAAGTGCATTCAATTTACAAAGGGCTAACTATTATTATAGTTATAGTGAACTGTTTTTTTTTTTTTCATCAAGTACCATTGCTGTGGACTGTTTAATCAGTGTCTCTACTTTCAGATCTTCGGTTCAGTCCAGTCTGATCAAGAGAAACTCAAACAACTGAAACCAGAAGCCCGTTTTTATTTAAGTCCCTTTAAACATGCTCTATCAGCACAGATGTGACTCAGCAGTTGTTGCATGACATTTCACTTTTGGTTCCACACACTCCAATTATTTTTCCCCATGTTTAAACATCGCAAGCATCCAATGTATGTTGTATTTATGATTTTTGAAAACATAAATGATATGCTGCACATAGTTGTTGATACAGATCATTTCAGTAATGGGAATTTGACAGTTTTTAGCCTGGTGACCGTGCTGGATACTCTGCTGCCTGACAGTTTTTACCAGTAGGAGGTCAATACAAACTATCCCCCAGTCATCAGTTTGTGAATCAGAGTCTGAATATAATTTATATATACACATACAGTATATCTTACTTCAGGTCCAGTGGTTTGAGTTACTCTGTAGTGTACATGTTCTTCTTGGTGATATTAAAATAGTTACAATAACTCTAATAAAATGTAGTTACAGAAACTACCTGGTATGTTAGAAACCTGCAGTCCCATGTGCACTGCTTTACCTTTTAAGAAAATGTTATTGAAAAATGATACCATGTTTCCAAAAAAGAAGTAAAATTATGCCTAGATTGGAAAAAAGTAGAATTCTCCTGAACGCAATGCAGATAATCATGAATTACTATAAGTTTGAGATATCTTGTAAATGTTAAGCTTTGCACATCTATCACATTTAAAATGAATGTGGATTCTTATTTTGATAAAACACAGATAATGTGTGAGGTAAGCCCTGTGTGCCACGTGCGAAATGTGATGGGTCTTGGTTTCCTCTTCTGATTGAGTGAAGTGCCTCTTTTGGAGTCCCTTTTTATTAATGATGTGCTTTGGGTTTTCTTCTGTCTGACCTCTGGCCAGGAGATGTTTACCAAAGACCTTTTCTTGTTAGCATTTCTGATTGTATTACACATTCTGTAAAAGCATTTTTATTTTGTCTTGTTTTTTTTAGAAAACATGAAGACACTGTCGTCTAAAGAAAAACCTTGCGTTTAAGAAAAGAAAAATAAAGCTTCTTAAAATGAGATACCATTAGGAGTTGTTTTTTTAATTTGTTTTGATCATGCGCTCAGTTGTATTTATCAAAAATAGGCTACTGTATTGATTATATATGAAAAAATATATATATATACACTGAAAAAAATTATAAACTCAACACTCCCCCCCCCCCCCCCCCCCCCATATTTCATGAGCTGAACTCAAAGGTGTAAGACTTTTTCTATCCACACAAAAGGCTTATTTCTCTCAAATATTGTTCAGACGTCTGTCTAAATCTGTGTTTGTGAGCACTTCTACTTTGCAAAAACAAGTCTTGTGTTTATAATTTTGTTCAGTATTTATAATAATGTAAAGCTGACTTGAATGTTTTTTTACTACTGTTATGATTTAACATTTTTCCACATTAAACAATCAGAATCAGAATCAGCTTTATTCGCCAGGTATGAGCACACATACGAGGAATTTGTCTTTGGAGCATCGTTACTCACACTGTGCTTACACATACATATCAACCAAAACAGAAATATACACACTAATATATACACAATATATACATACTCGAAACAGAAACAATATAGAGGCATGAGTGCAATGAAGAGATCAAGATTCAAGCACACAAACATTGTCAAGATATCCCAAAAGGTTGCCTTAGACAGTACAGTACACTTTTTATTCAATTACATCAAACTCAGTTATGCAGAGTTGCATCTGGCCCCTCATTGTGTTAGGGACCCCAGAACTCAAAGGAACCGCTGGATCTGCACCCTCATTTCTGAAGACTTTAAAACATCTATCCAGGGAATGTTCCTTTAAATAGTAGAACAAACTGGACACACTAAACATAGCAATATTTTGTCTGTCTGGTATTCCTGAGATTGTCCTATCTGATTTAAAAAATAATGAAGAACTGAATATTTTCTCCGGTTCTTTAATGAGTCGTCATAACTTTTGGCTTCAGCTTCTACCAAGTTTTGTAACTGTGGGGGGCAGCAGAACACGCCAGAGCCGCTAGTCTGCCGGAAATGAAAGGACGAAGAAGACGGGCCGCCAGGGACAACACAACGACCACTGGCTAACTGCTAGCTAGCTTATCTGGCTATGGCTTAAGTTAGCAACCCACAAACTATGACACCCAATATGTAGACAGAAGAGGGAATAATAAAGCTACAGATTCTGATAACGTGTTTCATATAGGTACGTTGCCAAGTTTAATTCACAATTTGCTGAAATATGCCAACAAAAACTATAGTCAGGTGCACGCGCTGTGCCATGCTAACTAGTATGCTAGCTAGCTACAAAATAGGAACATTTGCGCGTTGCTAAAATAAATAAGTTTCCCATACATTTGTTACATGAATGTAACTGTCGGCGGGGCCGCACACAAGGCATAACAACAGGACTTAGTGGCTAACGTTAGCGCTGCTTGCACGTCTCATTAAATCGCAGTTAGCAGCTATTTAATTAACGTTAGCTAACGTTAGTTGCCAATGCGTGGCGCTGTCTTTGGTAAATGACAAGCTAACTAGCGTTGGTTACCATTGAAGCGTATTTGTACATCAATGACATGCATTTATAAAAGAAGTGCTTTAACTGGCTGTATTAAATAGCCACAGCTAAAAACAGTAAATGTAGCACATGTGTGTCCGCAGTTCATGAGGGCAGTAAGACATCCACTGAAATGAAGACGTTAAACAAAACCATGCATTGGTATTAGCTATAGAATAAAGCCCTGCATTGAGGTGTGGAGTGCTATATTTAATTAGGCATGTAGGTAATTCACACTTTTCACTGAATATCAGTTGAGTGTTGTGTCACGCTGCTAGCCAGTTACCACTAGCCACTCCAGTTTACTTTGGAGGAAGACTGTTGGGTTTATTGTATGTATCTTAATTGGACAGTGGCTCTCAAAGCCAGACATCCTGACATGCATGTTCTCCCCGGTCAGATGCTGAGGGCCACCTTCCAGGATGTATGCTGTGTACAGACAAGCACACACCCCCACTGCGGTGGAGTTTTCCGTCTACTGCAACTTCATATCCAGTAAGGAGAAGAATTTAGTTGTTGCTGGAACATCTCAACTCTTTGTCTACAGGATCATCCATGATGTGGAGGTAACTATAAGTCCACTTGCTTCATTGTGCCAAGTTTTGAAATACAAGCATCAATTGGCTTTTTGTGATATGTGTTACATTTATGTCATCATTTCAGAGTACGTCAAAGGCTGACAAGTCTTCAGGTACGTCTTGATGTCAGACTCTTAAAGTACACATTTTTATTATTAATGGATGCTATCAACTTTAATGAGTGCATTTGTGGTCCAAATTCATGCTTTCCTCCTCATACAGATTCCAAATCTCGTAAGGAGAAACTGGAGCAGGTGGCGTCCTTTTCACTTTTTGGCAATATTATGTCCATGGCCAGTGTGCAGCTTGTGGGAGCCAACAGAGATGCACTCCTCCTCAGTTTCAAAGATGCCAAGGTATCATTGTCTAAGCTGTGCACTGCCTAACCAGCTTCTAAACTGCCTAACAATGTGGTTGACTGACTTATGGGTGTGTTTGTTCTCTCACCAGTTGTCTGTAGTGGAGTATGACCCCGGGACACACGACCTAAAGACATTGTCCCTCCATTACTTTGAGGAGCCAGAGCTCAGGGTAAGGAAAAACCAGGATCCGTATTTATCAAGCCTCTGAGTAATATTCACAAAAACACTGCTAAGAATTAACTCAAGAGTAAGAAAATTCTTTGCTCAAAGCTGTGCTTAAAAGTTAGTTATCCAGCATTTAATTTGTAATTTAGCTGGGTTGTTGGGCTATATCTTAAGTGTCTGTCTTAGAGATGATTCACAACACTTTGTTGTTCCACAAGCGGGATTTTGGATGACAACATGGGCATGGACCAATCACTGATTAGATGTCTTTATATAAGAATATTCTCATATAAATTGAATGCTGAAATTCGTCACGCATTTGCCAAAAAATAATTTTCAAGAGAATACATTGGGATATACACATTGGAAATGAAAGAGAATCACATTTTCCACCATGTCTTAATTACATATTATCCACCGTTGTGCTGTTAACTGACCTGCATATTTATAAAAAGCCTAAATTATATGATATTCTAAGCCTGCTCTGTCCAAACGATACCGTTTGACTGCTCATTGTCAAACATTTCAAAAACATTCTTCCTCCTCTGAAAGGTCTCTGTCTCATGAGTCTCATCACAAGCCCCTCCTGGCAACTCCTAACTACTTGAAAGACCTCTCGAGCTGTCTTAAATAAGTGAATTATCATGAATTCTCTGCACTTTCGACTAAAATGGCACTTTGAGGAATATGGGCCCTGAATACAGTAAATCTGTGAAACAAAATGTGTTCAGTAGCTTCTGTCTGTCTGTTCCGAGAATCTGAGTTAGAGGAAATGTTCACATGCACAAGTGAATGCATTTCTTAACTAATTGCACTCTTTTTATACTTTCAGGATGGTTTTGTGCAGAATGTGCATATCCCCATTGTCCGTGTGGATCCCGAGAATCGCTGTGCTGTAATGCTAGTTTATGGCACCCAGCTCGTGGTGTTGCCATTCAGGAAGGACACTCTAACTGATGAACAGGAGGGGGGAGTGGGAGAAGGGTACGCCTGCAGTCCCACTATACATTCTGCTCATTAATGTCTTTTAGTGTCTGGTTGGCATTTCTTTCCCAAATCCCTCTCAGCACCATACATGTTAACATGTCCAATCTAAAATCTAATCTTGGTTTTGTTGGTACTAAATGTGGGGTTTCACACCCCCATCATCCTTTTTTAATTGTAACAGTTCATATTGTAGTTGCCATGCATGCATATCCATGGTTAGATGAACAAAAAGGAAAGATGGGAAACTGCCATTTGATTAAAAGACATCGTTTAATGTTTACTACACACATGTAACGTGTAATTTTCTAACTGCAAGCATGTCACTGAATCTCATCAACAGACCCAAATCCAGCTTCCTACCCAGCTACATCATTGATGTCCGTGAGCTGGACGAGAAGCTGCTGAACATCATCGACATGAAGTTCCTCCATGGATACTATGAGCCCACGTTGCTCATCCTGTTTGAGCCCAACCAGACATGGCCTGGGTCAGTACACCACGTCATCACCTATACAAACCACTTTTGGTTGTGTTGTTCAACCAGTAGATCCATCAACGTTTAAATCACAATCAGAAAAGTATGTTTTTTACACATACAAGGAATTTGTTTTGGTGTTGTAAAAAGGTTAAGACATCAAGTATTAGGAGTAGGGCCTTTGTTTGCTATAAATATGGCCAATAGAGCTGCTTAATTATGGGCTAAATCTTAATCACAGCTATATATTTGTCAAGAAATTTATTAAACACAATTGCTCATTGTAATTTGGAAAGATGTTGCACATAGTGAATGTAAAAAATAGTGAAACAGCTCAACAAATCAACAGTGCAAACACCTTGAACAGTAAAGTCCCCTTAATAGTTTTGCCTTTTTTTTAAATTAATTTAAAACACAAGACAGGAAAAGAGTTTACTTGCAATACTTAACATGCAAAAAATCATCTTTTTTTCCAATTAATCTATGTTTGTGTTCATTAAGAACCATAGTCGCTATTCAATTGTTGATAAATTGCACATCCCTAATGGTCATGACCTTTTATACTTAATGTTGATTTAATGTTTAATTTCTGTTTTCTGATCATTCTGCCAGGCGTGTTGCTGTGCGTCAGGACACTTGTAGCATCGTTGCCATCTCCCTCAACATAATGCAGAAGGTTCATCCTGTCATCTGGTCTCTCACTAATCTGCCCTTTGACTGTACGCAAGTCATGCCTGTTCCCAAGCCAATCGGTGAGCTCACACAATTCTGCCTTTTATCACTTTTTTACGAAAGGTGTTAAGTTCCACATTCCACCAGAAAGATAATTTCTGTTAGAGTGTTAGATATGAATTTACACAATGTAAAGAAGTGCATTGAGTTGTTAAAGAGCTTGGTGTTGTATCAAATCTTTTTTAGGTGGTGTGGTGGTGTTTGCTGTGAATTCATTGCTGTATCTGAACCAGAGTGTTCCACCATATGGAGTTTCTCTCAACTCTCAGACAAATGGGACCACGGCATTCCCTCTGCGTAAGCATTATCATCTGAAACACACACACACACAAATCACTTGCCATTTTGTAATGCATATCACAGGCTGACGTGTTTTGGTTTCCCAGGTGTACAGGAGGAAGTGAGGATTTCACTTGACTGTTCCCAGTCTGACTTTATTGCCTATGACAAGATGGTCATCTCTTTGAAAGGAGGAGAAATGTGAGTCATTGCAATCCCCATCAGAATGTACATAAATGAACAGTGGGCACGGTTAATGATTCTATACTGACTGTCTTGCAGTTACGTGTTGACCCTCATAACTGACGGCATGAGAAGTGTCCGGGCTTTCCACTTTGACAAAGCTGCTGCCAGCGTCCTGACAACCTGTGTAAGTTGTGCCTGTAACCGTGAGCAACAATGGTCTGATGACACCTGAATTCTCGATCTTAAACAAATACCCTTTCTTTTATGTACAGTATCTGTGGGATAGCTGTGAAAGCTAACCAGAACTTTAAGATTAAAGCTGCCGAACGCTATAGAAACATACACCTTTTACATATAGTATATTAGTGGTGAGATGAAACTCTTCAGACTCTACCAATAGCCCACACCTAGTTTGTTATATCTGGCCAACCTTTAAAGATGTAAAGTAAACACTGAATTTCTACTAAGTCTGTCAGCCTTTAGAGGATTTAGTATGATGCCTCCTCTCTGGGCTTTCCTCCTCCCAGATGGTGACCATGGAACCCGGCTACCTTTTCCTGGGTTCCCGCCTCGGAAACTCCCTGCTGCTGAAGTACACCGAGAAACTGCAGGAGACGCCACCAGAGGAGGCCGACGAAAAGCAGGACACCGAGAAAGAGAAGGATAAAGATAAACCGGTATGTTTGTGATTGCTAAAAAAAAAAAGTAAAATTTTAATACAGCCTTTTGTGAAGCACCATCAAAATGACATCTTTATTGTCACTTGTGAAGTGGCAGCAATTAGTTGCGATAAGTTATAGTTAGACCTTCGGTTAGTAAATGTGTACAGCACTCACTGCACTTGGAAGGATTCTCATTTTATTTGACAGCTTGTCTTCAACATAGCCTATGAACTAAATGATCACTAATGAATTCCAGGAAGAACCCCCAAACAAAAAGAAGCGAATGGAATCTTCCACCAACTGGACGGGTATGTTTTCACATTTCATTTTTGACATGTGCCAGAAATGTGTGCGTGTGTGTGTGTGTTTGTGTGTGATCTGCCTATCTGTGTTTCACTCAACTTCTTTGTTTTTTCAGATGAGGTGGATGAGATAGAAGTGTATGGAAGTGAGGCGCAGTCAGGCACTCAGCTGGCCACCTACTCCTTTGAGGTAAAAAACAAACAAACCCAAAACAACCCAAAGTTTCATTTGTTCTAACGTATATGCAGATCTTTCTGCAACGTAACTGCGTTTCTTTGTTTTCATACAGGTGTGTGATAGCATACTCAACATTGGACCGTGCTCAAATGCCTCCATGGGTGAACCTGCCTTCTTGTCTGAAGAGGTACACACATTAAAATATTTTCTAGTTTAGATTGGTTACTGTAAACCGTAACTTTCTCAAGAATTGTATTTTGAGGTGTCTGACATGGATTTCCATCCTGCCCACAGTTCCAGAGCAACCCTGAGCCCGACCTGGAGGTCGTGGTGTGCTCTGGCTACGGCAAGAATGGTGCACTCTCTGTACTTCAGGTAAATCCTGAAGTAGTACCTGATGTTGTTTCAATGCATGCGTATTTGGTTAGGTATATGCATGATAAATGTAAAGTATATGCATGATAAATGTTGAAACTGCACCATCCTAAAACCTGTGGTCGTGAGGGCCGTCTGCCACAGGTCCAGCGATGGTGCTACAGTGAAGTCTGGGTCTACCACGGCTGCCTCAGAGATCGACGGAGTAGCCTGTAAACACCCCAGACACATGCTCACAGTTCATAGATACTTTTGTGATTCATGTCCTAGAAATGTACAGTGTGCTGCTTCTGAGTTTAACTTGCCTATTATGATTGGTATTGTTTCCCTTCTGTTATCAGCGAAGCATCCGACCCCAAGTAGTCACTACGTTTGAGTTGCCAGGTTGCCATGACATGTGGACAGTCGTCTCAAATGAAGTCAAGGAAGACAAAAAAGTACTGTATATTTCTGCTTTAAGGGGAACTTTCCCAATTTTAAACCAACTCTGTCTTATGTGAAGTCAAGGAAGACAAACAAGTAATGTATATTTCTGCTTAAAGGGATGCTTTGCCGATTTTAAGCCAGCTCTGTGTCATCTTTGTGTGGACAGTGTGTTTCAATGCGTAGTGTTTGGCTTCACACCGTGGCACCAGTGCACAGAGCTTTGGTGGATCTGGGTGGACATCTGCTCTGCGAGGAGCTCCATGCACTGGCGCTACGGAGGGAAGTACACACTGCCCACACTGCCATGACATAGAGCTGGATTTAAATCAGCAAAATATCACTTTAACAGCCTAACGTTTTCATATTTAAGGGAATGTTTACTTGTTTATGGTGGCACCTTTTTTCTTTTGCAGTAAGATGTTTCTCGATCCTTTCTTAGGCTGCAAAAAGCGATGATTCAGAGGACGGGGCCGAGACAGAGACCGGTGAGGATGGAGAAGACGGAGAAAAGGACCAGGAAGAGAAGAGAAAGAGGAGGAAAAGACAGAGCCTCCCCTGGAGGATGATACGAAGAAGCACGGCTTTCTCATTCTGAGCAGAGAAGATTCAACCATGGTAAAAACACACGTCAATACACATCAGATCTCTATAAACAGATATCTGCATATGAATGCTGTTTGTAGTCTGAGTAGTACTTACCAATCACGTTTTAGCGGGTTTGGGTTGCCTGCACAATAACAGTCCGTGTGGAGAATGAAGGCGGTGGAATGTATCCGCTGAAATGCAATCTCGGAACCCATCGGCTATCGTGTGGCAATGATTTTATTTTGATTAGCTTTTTTGCTTGCATATGCAGATATTTGTTTATATAAATGAGCTAAAATGTCTTCCGGACCTAAAACGCCTTTCAAAAAGTATAGACTTGGATTTTAAACATAGGCTAACACACGGAAGTGTTGGTACGCGATCTGTGCTGCCTGCACGATCCCCCATGCGCATAAATATGTAGCAGAAATCGTGTCATTTTTACTACACTATTAGTATCACACGTGTGTTGACTGGCGGTTACTAAATAAACACCAGCGCGATCACCACTGGACAAATCACTAATATTTTTGTTTTTGACACTTTAAAAGACCCTCAAAATAAAACCTAAAAATAACCGTTAAAATATATAACAGCCGTTACGTCAGTTCTACTTTACTTTTAATTTCAATCAATCAATACTTTAAAGTCTTAATTCAGCTTTTCCCAGTGTTTAGTTTGAGTTAACATTATTCTAGATTGAATCAAGTTGTCAGCTAGCGGTTAGCTGAATTAGCTGTTAACTAAACTAACGTTAGCTTCCTGGCGGAGGCTTACGGCAGGCCGCTGCAACTACGACCGGAAGCGTGAAACAGATTGTGCAGTGTCGTAAAACAGGATTATCATCTGCACATGTCGGATCACGTACCCACAGGAAGAACAAGTTTTGCCTTGGATATCCGCTGGCTGCACCGGAACCCTAGTATTATTGGCTGTTTTTTTCCAGAGACTAAATAGTCAGAACGAGATTGACACACATCTTATTTGTCCATTGATTTTGGTCTGAACAAATGCAAAAGTAAAAGCTTTTTATTGAACTCCGTCAATCCCAAGGAAAAACTCAACCTATCTATTATATAATTTGGATATTATGTAATAAAACTTGGCGGTGTTTTTGCATAATCTGAACATTTGTTTTTGTGCAGATCCTTCAGACAGGTCAGGAGATCATGGAGCTGGACACCAGTGGGTTCGCTACCCAGGGACCCACTGTGTTTGCTGGAAACATCGGTGACAACAAGTACATCATCCAAGTCTCCCCCATGGGGATTCGGCTACTGGAAGGAGGTAAACTAGGATCAAAATGTTAGGTTGAAATAGTGAAACATGAGTGATAATTAGATCTTTACATTCAGTTGTTACAGTAGCAAACAGTAGAGGAGTAACGGTGAAAATCTGTATAATATTAAAGCAAATTCAAGTTATTAAAAATTAAACTTGTTCTTTTTTAATTCTGCTTTCAGTGACACAGCTCCACTTCATCCCTGTGGACTTGGGCTCTCCCATAGTGCATTGCTCCGTGGCGGACCCTTACGTGGTCATCATGACTGCAGAGGGGGTGGTCACCATGTTTGCGCTGAAGACGGACTCGTACATGGGGAAGACACACCGGCTGGCCCTGCAGAAACCACAGATCCCCACTGTGAGTAAATCATCCTCTTCACTCCTGTTTTAGTGGCTTTTTATCTGCCAATCAGGCCCCCTGCTGGCCAAAGGGAAGCACTAGGGCTAGAAGCTCTGGTACTGCACTGTCAGCAGCATCACTCTGTTCAATCCTGTGCTTCAGTAATGATGCACAATGAATCGTAATCTTCTCAAAATCACAATATGGACTAGTGCCGTATCCAAATCGCAGGGGGGGCCATAACATTTGTTAAAGGCAAAATATATGTGCTGCAGAGATGTCCCGGCCTACAAATCCTATCCTACAGACTGCAAAACAAATCTTTGTTTGGAACAGATCCTCACATAAAACACACTATCATTTTAGTTTCTTTTAATTTACATTTAAAATGAGAATATCAATAAAACAATGTTCATTCCCTTCAATATTGTGAATCATATCCCAATCACATTATCAGTCCAAAATAATTGCAATTAGATATTTTCTTCATATTGTGCAGAAATGGTTATTCATACAATATATTTATTGATTGGGATGACTGTAAACTAGTGTATGTTAGATTAGTTAATATGTATTATTTTTATATTCAGGTACGGCACCGCACATTTCATTGTACACAAGCTTGTGCAATAACAACAAAGTTTATTCTATTCTCTTTGTTGTTCATGCCCTAATGCACATAGTTACACTCCCTTAATTCAAAACTAGATTCATGGAACTATAATCAACTTGTTTAAAACCGCCTCCCATTCAACAGCAATCCCGTGTGATCACACTGTGTGCTTACCGGGACGTAAGTGGCATGTTCACCACAGAAAACAAAGTGAGCTGCTCGGTCAGAGAGGACCCCGTCATCAGGAGTCAGTCTGAAGAAGAGACCATCATCCATGACCTCAGGTAAGAGCACCACCTCCATACTGAAACACACAGCCAGTCGCCACGTGTCCCATTTAGCGGATTGATGGATTGATTGATTGATGTTAAATGTATAGTAACACAGTGGACGATGAGGAGGAAATGCTGTACGGAGACTCAAACGCCAGCGCAGCTCATGGAAGGGACGAATCCGGCCGCAGCTTCGGGGCACTGGGGCTTTCTGACGGAAGCTCGAGCAAAGCAGAACCCAGCCACTGGTGCATTATCTGCAGAGAGAGTGGCGTTATGGAGGTATGGGGTGTATGTTACATCATAAGAATATATACACTATATTAATCAGCATGTAGTCTCGCTTTGCCAGACCTTCCTCCACAGCGCTGCTGAGGAGGGTCTGGCTAGTCCACACAGCATTCTGGGATGGGAGAAAAACGTGTTCTGGTTTATTGGGATTTCTTATAACCAATCACAATTGTGATGGGCGTCGCTACCGCTGCAAAATAGTCTCAGGAAGGAACATGTGTACATGTAAAAGTAGTTTTGGTCATCAACAGAAAACTCAGATTGGACAGATAGTCTAGCTAGCTGTCTGGATTTACCCTGCAGAGATCTGAGGACCAGGTAACCATAGTCCTCAGATTGGACAGATAGTCTAGCTAGCTGTCTGGATTTACCCTGCAGAGACCTGAGGACCAGGTGACCATAGTCCTCAGATTGGACAGATAGTCTAGCTAGCTGTCTGGATTTACCCTGCAGAGATCTGAGGACCAGGTGACCATAGTCCTCAGATTGGACAGATAGTCTAGCTAGCTGTCTGGATTTACCCTGCAGAGATCTGAGGACCAGGTAACCATAGTCCTCAGATTGGACAGATAGTCTAGCTAGCTGTCTGGATTTACCCTGCAGAGATCTGAGGACCAGGTAACCAATGCTCTTTGCTTTTATTTTAACAGATTTACCAGCTCCCAGACTGGCGATTGGTGTTCCTGGTGAAGAACTTCCCAGTTGGTCAGAGAGTGCTGGTAGACAGTTCGTCTGGCCAATCAGCAGCACAGGGGGAGGGTAAAAAAGAAGAAGTCACGCGTCAGGGAGAGATCCCACAAGTCAAAGAGGTGGCGTTGGTGTCCCTCGGCTACAATCACAGCAGACCGTATTTACTGGTGAGTGTTTGTTTGTGTTTTGCTTGAATAATTTGCTTACATGAAAATAAAATAATAAAACTTAAACTGAATAAAAAGGGTATGACAAAAAGTGTCCTTGTTTTCCAGGTCCATGTGGAACAAGAGCTTCTGATCTACGAAGCGTTCCCGTATGATCAACAGCAGCCACAAAACAACCTGAAAGTGCGCTTCAAAAAGGTCAGAGCTAAGATGATAACGGGGGGGGCCACATCGAGTCAAATTTGAAAGAGGTGAATCTTTACTGTGCTACTTCACTCTGCACAGGTGCCCCACAACATTAACTTCAGAGAAAAGAAATCAAAGGTGAAGAAAGATAAGAAGGCAGAGAGCGGTGCCGCCGAAGAGAGTTCAGCTGTGAAGAGTCGGATTGCCAGATTCAGATACTTTGAGGACATCTCTGGATACTCAGGGGTGAGGAAGACATTTACAAAAACAAAACCAAATTCTACATCCTGTCACATACTGAAATAACTCTTCACATTGTCCTTGTTGTCCCAGGTGTTTATCTGCGGCCCGTCCCCTCACTGGATGCTGGTCACCTCTCGTGGAGCCATGAGGCTTCACCCCATGACCATTGATGGCCCCATTGAGTCCTTCTCCCCCTTCCATAACATCAACTGCCCCAAAGGTTTCCTCTACTTCAACAAACAGGTACACAGTGGCACGCTCTCACCTCAGTAGTGTTCCTCTGTCAACTTCACTCTGAAGGGAAACAAAAACACAACTTAGACTTATTAAATAACTAGAATTTGGATGAGAGTATGAATGATAATTATTATTCTTTTTAAGTATTATTATTCATTCTATAAGTCCAACTGGTAAGATTATTTTTAATATCCTCAGTGCTCCTCAGATACGGAACTCTCTGCTTTTTTCACTTGTTCTTGTATCAGGTTTCTATTTCCTTCAACAGTTTTGAGTGTGTGTGTGTGTGTGTGTGTGTGTGTGTGTGTGTGTGTGTGTGTGTGTGTGTGTGTGTGTGTGTGTGTGTGTGTGTGTGTGTGTGTGTGTGTGTGTGTGTGTGTGTGTGTGTGTGTGTGTGTGTGTGTGTGTGTGTGTGTGTGTGTGTGTGTGTGTGTGTGTGTGTGTGTGTTTTTCCCACAGGGAGAGCTGCGGATCAGTGTCCTGCCCACCTATCTGTCCTACGATGCCCCTTGGCCCGTCAGAAAAATCCCCCTGCGATGCACCATCCACTACGTCTCCTACCATGTCGAATCCAAGGCAAGGCTCCCTTTAACTCAGCACACACACGCGCACACACACACACAGCCCCAAAAGGCACCAGAACGGCAACGTGACACAAATTCGAGCTGAAACACATTCCCCCGGACACCTCCGCTTGCGTAACACGATGCAAAAATAAAAGCGTATCGATCGAGCCGCTTTGAAAAGTTTGAGACGAAAGCCCTCTGGCCTTCAAGTGTTCTTCCAG
Organism: Etheostoma spectabile; assembly: GCF_008692095.1. Taxonomy (NCBI): domain Eukaryota; kingdom Metazoa; phylum Chordata; class Actinopteri; order Perciformes; family Percidae; genus Etheostoma; species Etheostoma spectabile. The sequence continues at coordinate 29,317,950 of NC_045740.1, read as the reverse complement.
CGAGAGAAGAAAAAAAAATCAATGAGGCATTAGTCTTTGATGTTAACGTTTTGTGTGGCTTTGGCTTTCTTCCCCCCCCCCCCCCCCCCCCCCCCCCCCCTCAGGTGTATGCTGTGTGCACCAGTGTGAAAGAGCCCTGCACACGCATCCCCAGGATGACTGGAGAGGAGAAGGAGTTTGAAACCATAGAACGAGGTCAGACATGAACACACACACACACACACACACAAACTTTATTTATTAATTCATATTATGTCCCCCTTAGCACAAATATGTGTATACATTACTGTTGTTTCTTGCATGTCCCCCTGCAGATGAACGTTACATTAATCCTCAGCAGGAGAAGTTCTCCATCCAGCTCATCTCTCCAGTCAGCTGGGAGGCCATTCCCAACACCAGGTAACAGCTGTCCTCTGGAGGTCTCACACCCCTCTGTGAAGCGAGTGTTGTTTGCAAATCAATAAGAAAGCCTTGTTTTAATAGGCCTTAGGCAACTATGAATCAAGATGTCCACACAAGTTTGGGCTTGCTTTGTTTTCTCTTTTTCTCTGAACTAGGTCGCTCTAGAGGAGGCTTTGTGCTGCTTTTAGAGAATTAGGGCGTTTAACGGAAGATCTTGGGTCATTTATCAAAGCTGTATATTATTAATTAAGTCCAACATTGCTGCTTTTTTTGTTTCAGTGAGGGTCATTTGGAAATGTCGGGTCATTTGTCCAAGTCTCTAGTCATTTAGATGCTCGGTATTATTATTACTGACCACTGTGAAGAGCTGAAGCACATACATATGGAACGGGCTTGTAGTGTTTCTGCATTATATGTTGGGGCACTGATTGTGTGAGAATATGAATTACAGTCCTTTCTGTCAAAACACATTTAGAGTTGTTATTTTAATGTGGAGACATGCTCAGTTCAGTACTATGTTAATTTAGCCTTGCTTTTTACTATAATGCAATGTTACACTGGAACAGCTTTGGCTTAATGCCAGAATGAAGTGTCACAGGCATGATAGTCTGAATCCCCGACCTTCCACTTCCAGGATTGCTCCTGTGCCGTCAGTAATTTTGTCTCTTTTTTTGGCCGGATGTCTGTTACCTTACACTTTCTTTGTGTTTTAAACTCTGGTGGATTTCTGAGGACTATGGTTACCTGGTCCTCAGATCTCTGCAGGGTAAATCCAGACAGCTAGCTAGACTATCTGTCCAATCTGAGGACTATGGTTACCTGGTCCTCAGATCTCTGCAGGGTAAATCCAGACTGCTAGCTAGACTATCTGTCCAATCTGAGTTTTCTGTTGATGACTAAAACTACTTTTACATGTACACATGTTCCACTAAAACAAGTGTGTTTTAAATCATCAGATTCCAGACCAACAAAGTATAAATCAGCAGGTTTAGGGATTATTTGTAAAGAATGTGAATAATAACTCATTATACTGAGAAGTTGGCATCAGAGCTCTTCATCATAGAAACATGGAGCTGCTGATACAGCACACGGTGAGCTGGTTGGGGTTGCGCTGTTAGGAATAATTGGTGGAAACTTGGTCTGTTTTTAGCCCAGAGGTTAGGGACTGTTTGTTTTTTATTTAAGGGGTTACCAGAGTAGTTTGGGGTCTTTAGTCAAAAAAGACCAGTAGATTCAGTAGATTTACTCACTAACATTATTGTTGAAACACAACAAGTATAGAAACTAAATGCACACTTCTTGCATTACTTCAAATACTAAGTTACTCCTCTAGTAAACTAGTATTCACATGAAATAAAACCATTCAAGACCATTCAACAAAGCACACTGGGTAATAACGGGTTCAACATGTTTGCACAATCTCACAAATAATCACCGGGGCTGAAAAGGATGTTTGAGTCGGGTACGGCTGCTGCATGGAGAACTCCCTTCTCATGCCCTCCAGATTGCGTGCTGTCTGCAAGCTTTGACTTTTCAAAATAAAAGCTTGTGTCTGGTCCGCTATGTTTTCATACATTGGTGTTTTCAATGTTTTTGAACTGAATAGTTCGGCCATCATGCTAATGAATGAACAGGACTTTTTCCTTGGGTTTTCTTGACAACTGGGAGCTAAGAAACAAAACAGGCAGTGGACCAACAGAAAAAAAGGCATCAAAACAGTCTCACAGGAGAACATTGTCCTATTTGTAGTAATAATATAATACTAAAATCCCTATAATCAGACAGGAACAGCAGAGTATGACTCTACTGTGTGTCCCCATAAGGTTTGACCTGGACGAGTGGGAACATGTGACCTGTATGAAGACGGTGTCCCTGCGGAGTCAGGAGACGGTGTCTGGACTGAAGGGCTACGTGGCAGCAGGGACCTGCCTGATGCAGGGGGAGGAGGTCACCTGCAGGGGCCGGGTAAGCAGCAGCACACAACAACAACACCAACACATATGGATGCTCGCTTATGGAAAACAAAAATGAGTTTGGTCAATATATTTCAATGATTGATTGCTCATGGACTTTTGGAAAGATGTTGCATTTATTAAACTTAAAAAAACAGTGAAACAGTTAAATCAACAGTTAAAACACCCTGAACTGTAAAACTGCCCATAATACTACTCCCCTTTAAACGTTTTTAATTCCTCTCCAGAACCCAAGACAACAGAAGTGTTTACTTGATAAATCTAATGTGTAAAACTATTGTTTATCTCAGTTACATTGGGTTTTGTAATCTCCAAAATTGAAAATCACAGCCATACCACCAGACTAGGTTTTGTTTATTTAAAAAAAAAAAAAAAAAAAAAAGGCTTTCTCAAGGCCCACACAATGATAAATATAAGACATGAAAACACCTGCTCATCGCTTGGCGTTTGCTTCTGTTTGTTCAGATTGTGATCCTGGACGTGATCGAAGTGGTGCCCGAGCCGGGCCAGCCCCTCACCAAGAACAAGTTCAAAGTGTTGTACGAGAAGGAACAGAAGGGGCCGGTGACGGCTCTGTGTCACTGCCACGGTTACCTGGTGTCGGCCATCGGACAGAAGGTAGGACCACGCCGCCGCATCACAACCCCGGCAGTCCCCATAGCTGGGAAAAATACGGCTGTCTCATACTAGACTGGATGAGGCCAGAACTGTAGGGATGTGCCCATCAGCTTTTTGGCCCCCAATCTATATTGTCGATACCAAGTCCCAATACAATACAATAGAGTTGCACACTTATTGTTTTTATTGTTTACAAAAATAATTATGTAAATTAAGTAACTAAAAAGTTGGCCTTAGCTCAGTTTAACTTAGTACAGCTAGCAATTTTGTGTAACTCACATATAAAATCAACTTCTACTGACAATGGTGTTGAATTGGTGATCGCGGTAACTGCCGATCAGTAAAAAAAAAAAAAAGATCATATCAGCTCTGTTCTGTTCCTTCACTTCAATCAGAACATCCCTATAGAACTGAATTGGAGCTCATAGCTTAAACACTCTTGGTATTCTGCCCTGCTCTACATAAGGAATCTCATGTTGATGTGTGACCAAATACTAATGACAAGCTAGCATGACATCACAGGTTGATATGGAAAACCTGCAGGTTGTGTAAGTCCCTGCGTGTCCCTGCAGATCTTCCTGTGGGTCCTGAAGGACAACGACCTGACGGGCATGGCCTTCATCGACACCCAGCTCTACATCCACCAGATGTTCAGCATCAAGAATTTCATCCTGGCGGCCGACCTGATGAAGAGCATCTCGCTGCTGCGCTACCAGGAGGAGAGCAAGACGCTGTCTCTCGTCAGCAGGGTGAGGAAGGACCCCCCCCCCCCCCCCCCCCCAGAGTGGAGCTGTAATCAGGCCTGAAAAGTTAGGCCCGACCCGACAGAATTCGGCCTGAGCCTGACAAGTACATTTTGATTGACATCTTTTTTTAAAAGCCCAAACCCGTTTACAGACATTATTTGAATGGGCACACACACACAGCTCTTTTTGCCTTTTGTCAAGAATGAGTCTTTTTTCCATTTTTTAATATCATTTTTTCTGCTCATTTATGGCACAACCCGGGGGAGCAAGCCCGTGTAAAATGATCCCGGGTCCCGTCGGGATCTTCAGCTCCAGCACTGTGTCCAGTCAGTCTCATTGAGGTTTTCTTAGAGATGTTCATGATCAACCGTTTAACCTCTTTAAGCGTCAAATTTTTGAGCAATATGATCTGTCAGGTTCAACAGTTCAAAACAATATTATAACATTTTTAAAAGTAATTAAAAAATGTTGCATTGAAAAAGAAAAATAGGCCATCCAGTCTATCCCTAAACTGTTAGTTAACTTGCTAGTACAAACTTGTTTGTGGCTCACACAACCGACTGGCAACCGGCTACGTGGCCCACGTCCCCGTATCGGTGAGGACTAGAGCGTGGCAGCAGGACCAGAGTCGGTAGTCCTGCCCATGAACCCGCTTCACCAATCGCAGGTCAATCTCAGCTGTCAATCATGCGTTTCACCCAGTTTTTACAGCACCAACTAAAGTTATCAGAAAAATGAACCCTTGAACAAACATCAGCATGATTAGCACTCTCTAAAATGACAGAAACCGTCTTTGGGGAAATGCAGACAGACATTTAAATCTCTGGAAATAAACAGTGGTAGTAGCAGCTTCCTCTTCAGGGGCAGCCCAGTGTCTTTGCTAGTTAACGACCGACGCAGTTGTCAATTTCCCGTCCACTAGGATTAGCGTATGTCTGATGATATCGTCCATCGGCACAACCCTAGTATATATAATATTTGCTGATATTTAGTGTTCTTTCATACAGTTTGAGGTGGGGCCAGTGTTGTTCTTGAGTGCAGAGGAAGACTACCGCTAACCGCTGGGCTGCCGTGCACACGATGAGTGTTTTATTGATTAGGAGGTACAAGTTAGTCCTGATGGCGTGTCTCCTGTGGGGGTCTGTATCGGCTGGAGATAATCTCTCTGTCTTTGTTCAGATTTAACTGTTTTCTTATTGTTTTGGCAACAGGATGCAAAGCCCCTGGAGGTTTACAGCATTGATTTCATGGTGGACAACAACCAGCTTGGATTATTGGGTAATGTTTGTAATGCCCTCGTTATTAAATTAGCAAAATAACTGTCCCGTTCTCGTTAACCTTTTTTAAAATTAATTTCCCCTTTAGTGTCAGATCGAGACAAGAACCTCTATGTATATATGTATTTACCTGAAGGTACGTCATATTTTTGGAACAACATATGCAAACGTAACAAATGTCAGTATTCATTCCCCTGCGGTCATGTGATGTGTGGTGTGGGGTTGCAGCTAAAGAGAGCTTCGGAGGAATGCGGCTGCTGCGGCGAGCGGACTTCAACGCCGGAGCCAACATAAACACTTTCTGGCGGATGCCGTGCCGAGGAGCCCTGGACACCGGCAGCAAGAAGGCTCTGACCTGGGACAACAAGCACATCACGTGGTTCGGTAAGGGGCCACCCCCCAGTACATTCTAGAAGTGATGAGCATAGAAGTGACAATATGAGGATAATAGCTAATTGAAACTGAAATCTAAACTGTGCTCAACCACAGAACTGTGTGTGCGTGCGTGCGTGCGTGCGTGCGTGTGTGTGTGTTGTGCTCTCAAATTCAGTTCGCTTCGGGAAACAAGTTTTTAATTGTTTAGGTAAAGGGGTGTAAAGGTTTACAAAGAATATCTTTACGGCATTTACTCTCTAACTGGGACGATTTGGGGAGAGCTAGAGCTGTAGAGCTAATTACATTTAACCATGTATCCAGCTAATTTAAATAGCTCACATCATAAAACTTCATTTAATATTGTATGAATGAATTGTTTTTCATGTCTTTTACGGGATGAAAAACAAGTTCATTCCCGAGACTATTTTACAGAGCCACCGTCGCTGCGTCTGGAGCTTAGCACCGCCCAAGTCTATTGTGATTGGTTTAAAGAAATGCCAACAGCCCAGAATGTTGGTGTGGTGTAGTCAGACCTTACTCTGCAGGGCTGTGGAGATAGGTCTGGGAAGCCAAGACTGCATTTGGACCAAACCTGGTTTTTCATCTGTTCCCCCAGCCACCCTGGACGGAGGCGTTGGCCTGCTCCTCCCCATGCAGGAGAAGACCTATCGCCGTCTACTGATGTTGCAAAATGCTCTGAACAGCATGCTGCCTCATCATGCCGGTCTGAACCCCAAGGCCTTCAGGTTAGCATCTGCCTCCAGGACTACAAGTCCCTGCTCAAAGACGGGATCATGTTTTTTTGACCGAGCCCTTTGTCTCTTGCGTCCAGAATGCTGCACACCGACAGGAGAAGCCTGCAGAACGCCGTGAGAAACATCCTGGATGGAGAACTCCTCAACAAGTACTTGTACCTCAGTACAATGGAGCGCAGTGAGCTGGCCAAGAAGATTGGTACCACTCAGGACATAGTAAGACGTAGCAGTCACAGAAGAGAGGATGCACGGAGGTCTGTTTTGGTTTTCTAATTTCTCCTGTCACTTCCTCCCCAGATCCTGGATGACCTCCTGGAGATCGACCGAGTCACAGCTCATTTCTGAGAGCCACATTCCCACGTCTCGTCACCCAATGCTGTTTTATACTGAATGGAGAAAATGTTTTGTTATGGCCATCTTTGTGCAAACCTGATTTGTTTTTCTTACTTAGATGAGAGGAAAAAAAGTGGGCAGACATGTTTTCTTAGGATATTTTGTATTCAAAAATAAAAATCTGTAAAAGTAATTTACACAAGCCTTGTGTTTGAGTTTAAAGTGATGAAGACCGAGATGCCTTGAAGAAGGAGGTAGAACATTTTATTAACCGATTTTAAAATAATTTAAAAACATTTGGTTAGGTGGAACTGGACTGTTCTTTTACCTGAGTTGAGGTGCAGTAACTGCTGAACTCGGGGAGAAACACACAAAGTGTTAATCCAACACAGATATTCATTCTTATCACAGACATCGTAGTATGGCAGTTCCTTACACATACATTTTAGAATCCATAAAAAGACTTCTGTCACTCCAGTGGGGATACAGCTTAACATTGTCGTGCTATATCAAAGATAGTTATTAATTTAACTAATAAAACCTTACTTGGGGAATGCATTGACTCAATTGCTCAGCAAGGATGCTGCAGCTGCATCCAAATATCAGAATACACGTCACCAGTTGCTTTTTTTTAAACAAACTGCAGCTGAAAATTTCAAAAACAATTTTTTGCACTAAGATTACACCAAAACTTATTTGTAGAGGTAAATACCATTTAAGATTTATGCTAATAATTCAATTAAAAACCTTAAAATAGGCGTCTGGGAGTCTACACAGGAGTGGGTTTGGTGCGCCACAGTCCCGCAGTTTAAAACATTCTCACCCATTAAAAAAGAGGAAAGACTGATGTGTGACAGGCTGGATTGCATTAGCTTGTGCGTAGAATGCGTCATTCTGTTCCTTGGGCGCGTGACGACACACCTGTGTGTTACCTCAGGTACTCGTACATGTCTGCGTCCAGAGATATGAGCCCAAAGTTGGAAAGGAGGCTCAGGAGCGAACGCGTCAGACTCATCGCTGCCATCTCCCATCTGGAACAGAGTCGTTCATGTTTAGCGGCTCCAATCACAAAACAGAAGTTGCATTTTTTTTTTTTTTTACAAACACTAAATGAGTCTTCACCTCAAGGCCAGCTCAAACTTTAGGCCTTCCCACGTTGTCCTGACCCAGCGGAAGATCCAGAGCCTGGGCAGCATCCCCCTCTTCTCTGCCTGCATCTTCCCCCAGCCTCGCACCGCGCTGAAAAACAAGACGAGGCGTCATCCACACGGAGCTGAGATCTGGAGATGCTGATTGTGGATACGTGTACCCTGAATTGGATTGACAGTACTTTGCACTGACCTCCATTTCTTCAAGTGAATGAGCTGAGAGGTTTGGATTTCCGTGGGTCTTTAGCAGTGTTTTTTTTTTTTTAGGGCCGATACCGATATGAGTATTTGATTATTTAAAATGCCGATAAAATATTCCAGAAACGCGTAACAAAACATTAACAAATTTTCCTAACACACCTTGTGTTATTTGACCTCAGTTGGACAGTTTCCAGAACAAATACTAGGAAATGATTCAGCCTTCAGTCTTTTTCTGTAGGGCTGTTACAATGGGCTGAGGTTGGGATTTCCCTCTGTGGACCCCACCACCCAGAAAAGAAACGTCTCTAATTTTCCATGTTTTCATATTTCATTTTTTAGTTAAATTGTGGTGTAGGTGTAATGGAGGTGTAGATTCAATTCAATTTTATGTATAGTAACATTCATTCATTCATTCATTGGAAGAATGCGGACACCTTTATTTCCTACTTTGTTGGCTCAAATGTGTACAGTCAGGTCCATAAATATTGGGACATCAACACAATTCTAATCTTTTTGTCTCTATACACCACCACAAAGGATTTGAAATGAAACGAACAAGATGTGCTTTAACTGCAGCCTTTCAGCTTTAATTTGAGGGGATTTACATCCAAATCAGGTGAACAGTGGAGGAATCACAACAGTTTGTATATGTGTAGGTAGCACGTTAAAGGGACCAACAGTAATGGGACAATTGGCAGCTCAGCTGTTCCATGGCCAGGTGTGTGGCATTCCCTCATTATCCCATTTACAAGGAGCAGATAAAAGGTCTAGAGTTCATTTCAAATGTCCCTGTGGCTCAGTGGTAGAGCGGTTGCCTGCCAATTGGAAGGTTGGTGGTTCGATCCCTGGCCCTGCAGTCCCATGTCGAAGTGTCCTTGGGCAAGACACTGAACCCTGAGTTGCCCCCAATGCTGCGCATTGGAGTGTAAATGTGTGTGAGTGTTTATCTGATGAGCAGGTTGTACGGCAGCCTCGGCCACAGTGTATGAATGTGTGTGAATGGTGAATGTATCCTGTATCATGTAAAAGCGCTTTGAGCAGTCGAAAAGCGCTAGAAAAAAGAAAAGCGCTATATAAGTACAGCACATTTACATTTGTATTTGGACTCTGTTGCTGTCAACACTCAAAAGATCCAAAGAGCGTTCACTATAAGTGATGCAAGCCATCATTAGGCTTAAAAAAGAAAACAAACCCACCAGAGAGATAGCCGAAACATTAGTGTGGCCAAATCAGAACATTCTTAAAAAGAAAGAACGCCCCGGTGAGCTCAGCAACACCAGAAGACCACGGAAAACACCTGTGGTGGAGGACCAAAGAATTCTTTCCTGTGTGTGTGGAAGGCCAGATTAGAGTTTGCCAAACAACAACTTCTGAAAAAAAAACTTCACAGTTCTGGAACAACATCCTATGGACAGATGAGACAAAGATCAACTTGTGATAGGAGAAGGAAAGGAACATGATCCAAAGCCCACCACGTCATCAGTGAAGCATGGCGGTGGTGATGTCATGGCGTGGGCATGTATGGCTGCCAACGGAACTGCTCCTCTTGCATTGATTGATCATGTGACTGCTGACAGAAGCAGCAGGATCGAGAGCAGCAACCAAAGAGTTGTCAAGGGAAAGAAGTGGAACGGTATGCAATGGCCGAGTCAACCACCTGACCTGAATCCGGTTGAGTATGCATCGCACTTGCTGAAGACAAAACTGAAGGGAAGCAGGAAGTGGAGCCAGCTGCAGTAGAGGCGTGGCAGAGCATCACCAGGGATGAAACCCAGCGTCTGGTGATGTCATGCCTTCCACACTTCATTCTGTAACTGGCTGCCAAGGATTTGCAAAGTTTGATTCATCATGTTAATCTGTTCCATTACTTCTGGTCTATTAAAAAAAAAAGAAATGGGAGGCACATAAACAAACTGTAAATCCTCCACTGTTCCCCTGATTTGGATTTAATCCCCTCAAATTTAAGGCTGAAAGTCCGCAGTTAAAGCTCATGTTGTTTGTTTCATTTCAAATCCACTGTGGTGGTGTATAGAGGCAAAAAGATTAGAATTGTGTTGATGTTCCAATATTTATGGACCTGACTGTACATCGCTAGAAATGTCAATCATCTTAAAACCTGCCAATTGTTGAACTGATTGTACCACAGTGACGGCCTTCAGCACGCTGATCACACTGGTAACATTTCCTCAGGAAGGTCAGAGGTCAAACTGCCTGTTTACATAGACAGGGACCAGAGTGGGCTGCAACTTGTATAGGTTCGTCTTTTTTCTTTTTTTCAAGAACACAAAAGTTAAAAAAGTCACTGAGTAACAGGTATTGACCATAATGATCTCTGGAGTTATATATTAGTACGATATTTATTAATCTGCTCTTCACCTCTTGGCCATGACGAAGTAGCGGTCCACGGGTGCCCCGAGGGTGATGTTGATGCTCCGGACGGTGTTTATGTTGCGGAACACGAGCAGCATGGGCCGAGGCATCGCCTTCAGCACCCGCATGATGCTCTCGAACCGGTGGCTGGCCATCTCGCGCATGTAGGTGGTCTCCTCTCGACTCAGGATGTTGGACAGGCCCAGCTCGCGCATGTTGATGGGTCGCTGCAGCAGCATCTCGCAGAACAGGAAGTACTCTGCACAGCAAGATGGAGCTCGTATTAGAGATGTTCCCATAATATTAGTATGGATACCATTAGAGATGTTCCCATTATATTTGAGATGTCTGTTAAAAGATGTTCCGATACCATTTTTTTCCTTCACGATACCAAAGAATTTCTAATACGGGAAGAAGTTCCCTCTGTCGATACTTCTGAACTGGTTGCAGTTCCACTCTGGGTCCTCGTGAGGGCGCTCACGGGCCAGTGCAGAGTGAATGGAGGTCTATGGAGCAACACCCCTCAAAATCCCCTTTTCTCAGATACAACTTGTGGTCTAGTAATTTACATGTTGCATTCAAAAGGGGAGGCTAAGACAATACACCCTGGTGGGTATTTGTTTTGTTCTAAAAAGCCTTTTCATACACATCGTGCTGCTTTACGGCGAGCTCCGAGTCACTTCCTGTTCTCTGGAGGCATCGACTACACAGCTGACAGGTTAGGATCTCCCTGTCATACACATGTTGAAAGAGGTTTGGTTTGCTAATGTTTTAAAGAACACGCTGAAATATTCACTCTGACATTCTGGCTCTACTTTGGATGCCATCAAGCAGGATCTCTGGTTGTAATCAGTCCTTCACCGAACAATCAGCATTCATAAGCAGAATGCTAGCGCGTTATGGGCAACAACGAGTCAACCTGTAACAAATCCAAAAGACGTAAGTCCTCGTTCATTCAACTTTCAACCTATAATCCATGTTGAACTTGCAAAAACTACAATCAAAGTGATTTCTTAACGACAATCAGGCAAAAGAGACCGATTTAGCCACCTAGCTCCATAGACTCCCATTCATTTAACCGTCTAGCTCCACAGATCATTCGGCCCAATGGGGCTTAATAGGGAGGGACATATTTTATTTGAAATTATTGTTGTGCTGTGACGCTAGTGTTTAATTAGTTCTTCCATTTAGTTAAAATGTAGTTCTTAAGTTTACCTTTTTAAAATTGTCTTTTTTTGTAACAATCGCTATAAGTTGTCAGTCTCATTTAAAAAAAAAAATATATATATATATATATATATATATATATATATATATATATATATATATATATATATATATATATATATATATATAGACTCAATCGGGACAAGACATGTGGGGACAATTAAAATCTCTGATTATGGATTTTAATACCAAAAACACTCCTACTACATCTGAACGTAAGGACAGTCGTCCTGACCTTTGACGCCGAGGGCTTTGGAGTACTTCTCCATCGCTGCTTCGTCCCTCAGGACTATGGACCGCCACAGTTTACAAAGGGCCACTCTGTCCCTGAGGGGAGGGGACACAGTTAGAGCGGATCACTAGACATTCTCCAAGGTTTTTACTGAGCAGACAGCTTACCGTTGACTGAGGTATTCGTACAAGCCGTGGTCCAAGAGTACCAACTCTGCCTTGTTATCAGGACCCCGCCTCACCAGGACTGCAAACACACAGAATGTATCAATAATGCTGCCCAATGAAATCTGGATTTGTATGGGCTATTCTGGGTGATAGGTCTAGTGGCAGAACCTCTTTTATCTGGAGGCACACACTAAATATAATTTTTTTGGTGACGATCCCTTATGTTTTGGGTTATTGTGACTGAGCAGACCTTTCAGTTATCTTGTCAGTGCTCGCTGGTGGACACACTATCCAACAGCAACACTATCTAAACCGACATACAGTACATACTGCTACCTTGTATAAAAAATTTATATTAGCTAATCCGATATATTGGTTGGGCTCTTCTAGGTTATTCGCCTGTAAAATAAAAGCATGATGACTGTGTATCCTATACACGCCTCTGTAGAGAACGAGAGGGATGGAAATGGAGCAACGGTCTGGCCCAAAACAAATGTTGAATACCTGCCGATGCTGAGTCCCAATCCGATACTTGTATTTGCCTAGATAATAGAGCTGCACGCTGTTACAAAGTCACTTAAAGATGTCTTCAGCTAGCATTTCAGTAAAACTCACATATAAAACCAACTTTTGCTGAGCATGTTGTTGAATTTACTGCAAAAATCATCAGAGTACGGAGGTCTCGGTGATCCGATCTGATCGGGACATCTCTGCTTTTTATCCATGCGTGTAAGTTTAATGGACGGCAGTCACACACAGCGGCACAGCCCAACATTATTCATGACATTACACACAGACTATAAGATCTGCATTTAAAAACAAAAACAAAAAACACTCTATTTAAGCCCGGTGGGGAATTGGACAAAATAGAAATTCTAACACGGCAGTCACTGATGCTGAATACTATTAATGACATTCTCTTTCATGCTGTAACAGCGTTTCTCAGATGGGTGTACGCAAACCCCTTCCCTAGCGGTATTTTGGAGTACTGCAGGGGGGTAATTCCAAAAACATCAGCCATGCATTAATCCAAAAAATAAGGATACAGTATTATGATGAATGCATTTAGTAATAATAAACATTTACAGCTTTAAATGTTTTCCCCCAGTTACAATATTGTTTAGTAAGTCAGACGCAGACAGCGCAGGGTCAGGGTACTGACGGCCAAACGAAGCTTCATGAACCAGTGTCTTTATTTCCTGAGCCCACTAGATGGCGCTCCTGGTTTTAAGAGAAAGGCCTAAGGCGTTGCAGTTCAGTGTCTTCTCAACCAAGTGTTGATCAGAGCGTCATCTAGAGGCTCAGAAAATAAAGACACTGGTTCATGCAGCTTCATTTGGCCGTCAGTAGTCAGGGGTACTTAGATGAAAAGATATTTCAAAGTGGGTAGCTACATTATTACTGCTGTAACACTTTTTTATATATATATATATGGACACCAATGTTCCCACCATTTCCAGGGTGAGGGTCAGCATGGATGAACCCGGTGTAGAATATTTGTTCAGCAAATGTTCGGATCAGTTTGTCCGCAGTCTGAAAAACAAACCTTGTGATGAGTTATTTCCGACAGTGTTTCTTTGATAACACTATAATAATACTACTGCTAATAATACTCTGCTTTGAATATCATCTGCCGTGTGGAGTGCAACAACTCACATCTTTCAAACTTAAGCCTCGTCTTTTAATTTCTTCGGCGTTGTTGATTTTGCAACCGTCGCAAAACTCTGCTGTCAACACTCTCTTTGACATTGGAGAGAAAAGAGGGGGAAAAGCTTTAGCCACGGAAGGAATAATAATAGTAATAATAATAATCATCATGTCTACTTTATTAGTCTAGCAAGGGGAAATTACAAACGGTAGGTCAGTCCAGTTGTTTTGTACTGCTGATAATAATTATCTCACCTTACTACTTTGCTCCCAAAAGACTTTGGGTACAACAACAAAACTTAAGTGTTTCAGCTCCTCTGCGCACCTCTCGGAATTCTTGGCCTCGTTCTCGAAATCCAGCTCCTGAGCCAGTGAACCCTTCAAGTCCTACAGGAAGTAGAATCAACATCGATACTAGGACAAGGACATATGCCGTAGCTTAACCAAGAAGTACAACTGTTTCCCTGACTGACCTTAAGAACCCATCGGAATCCAAAGCTGGGGTGCATGAACTTGACAACGTCCAGCAGGATCTCCAACGTTCTGATATCGCCGTCAAACCGATCCCTGAGGTCAATGTACTGCACCTGTGGGCGCCACGTTAGAACACAATCAGGCTGCAACGGGGCGGGGTCACACCAACAAAAAAGTGATCAAGTTAGAGCAGCGGCTGTCATTTGTGTGGCGTCCTGTTATGTTCTTAACCCCCCACCCCCCCAACACAGCAGAAGTTTCCTTTATATCTCACAATTACTTCTTGCCGTCAGATCGTTTATCGATTTGATATTCGACCGCACTTGAAGGCAGCTTCATTTTCAAAAGGAGAGGGAGAGAGGAAGTTAAGAGACATAGGGCGTGCTTTGTCGTTGCAGGAAACATTCAGCCATTTTTTACCCTCGTAGTGTTTTAAAACTTCCCTGTAGCAGCGATAAAGTCAGTTTCCTGTTTCCTGTACGGGATTCTCACATCACCTCAAACCATAACTCAAAACCCACCGACAAGTCTGATCTCCGGTTACCTGATTGGCCCCCGCAGCGTGACGTGGGGTTGTGTTTTTCCAAATGTTGAGTCAGTATTAACCTTTCGGTGCTGCGTTGTCCCTGCGTACCTCTAGCTTATTTCTATGAGAGAAAAGCAGGGCCGGCGTGTGTGTGTGTGAGTGGGGAGCGTGTGGTAGAGCGAGGGAGAGGGTGACGGCGATAGCTCTGGAGAGAGTACCGACTCTAGTGGGAGAAAGTGTCTCCCCCGTGCTTTCTGACCACGGTCGGAAAGCCGTAGCAGGAAAGGTCAACCCTCCCCTTGATTTCATGTGGTTTTCAGAGAAGGAGAACCAGGAAATGAGTTGTGGTTATGCAACACTCCCACACCACAACCAATCAGTGGTTGCCGTTTGCTTCGCCGCAACCTGCAGTTACAAATTTGGCATTGGGTGTGCGTATGTGCCCACGACGTCAATTTAACGCTGAAGCATGAAATGGGCTTTAGAAGGATTATGCTGATGTCCATCACCCAAAAAAATACCAAAAGTAATTTTTCATGTAGGTGGCAGAAGATGTTTTCACAGTGAAAAATAGGACACCGGTTCATTGTTGCTAATGCTTAAACACATGGCGTTGCTTAGAACTTAAACCCTGGATTAGAGTGATCCAAGACTTTGTTCTCACCTTCACAGCGACCGGAGTCCCATCGAACAGCTCGGCCTTATGGACCTGGGCCAAGCTGGCAGCAGCCATGGGTTCATGGTCAAACGTTTTAAAAAGCTGCTCGGGGGTTTTGTTGAAGTCTTCCTGGAAGAGAACATCCACCTGTTGCAGACACAAACGCACCATCCTGAGACATTTGGAGCTGTCCTCGGTCACGGAGCGCCGTGCCGTGTGCTGTTGTGTTGCAGTTCTCACCTCGTTGGACCTCCTGTGTAGCGCCTTGTCTTCCAGGATCTGCAGGGTGCGGATGTACTCGGGGGGGAGGAGGTGGTTAAAGGAGCACAGACCTTGGCCAAGTTTGATGTACAGGCCTCCGTTGCTCATGGCGCCTTCCACCATGCACTCTGCTGCCCTCTGGTGGCAGGCCGACATCTCGGCCAGGTAGGATGGACTGCTCTAGCGGGTCGGGGGGGCAGCAGTAAGACATCAGTGACCGTACAATATTAACACCCGCAGGGCCGGAAATCGAGAGCAAGTAAATGTGTTACCAACCATTTTCTATTAATTGAATAAAAAAAAATGTATTTCTGTACATAAGGGAATGTGTGACGAGTGAGTCTTTAGACAGACATGATATGTTACGCGATATTAGGGCTGGGCGATATATCAATACATGAGGATTTTGAATATCGTAATATAACGCAAGTGTTGTCGTTTCCTGGTTTCAAAGGCTGCATTGTAGTAAAGTGATGAACTTACCAGATGGTTCTAGCTCTTCTATTATTTGCCGTTATTGACTTCTCATTATAGCCACATAACTGTTGATTATGTATCAAAAATTGCATTGTGTATATATTTTATGAAAGCACCAATAGTCAACCCTATGATATCGCTTCGATATTGAGGTATTTGTTGGACAAACAAGATGGCGCCGCAGACGACCGCCTCTGGATCCTCCATTGTGCCATTTGTGTTTTGTCCCACCAGAGACACTAACACACTGGACTAACACACTGGACCACTGCTATACTACAGTAAAGGACGCCTATCGCTCTGTCCCACGTGCAGCTTTGGGACTCTCTGATCACTGTCTGGTTCATCTTGTCCCGACATACAGACAGGAACTAAAACCTGTTAAACCTGTTTGAAATGATAGACCAACGAGTCAAAGCTGGATTTACAGGCCTGGTTTGACTCTATTGATTGGAGTGTTTCTGAGGCTGCAGCCATTGATCTGGATGAACTGACTGACACTGTGACCTCATACATCAACCTTCTGTACATACAACATATAGGGAGCTATGCTGATAAGCTGGAAAACCGCTTCACAAACAGGGACCCTCAGTCAGTGTGGAGAGGCCTGCAGACACTACAAACTAAAGGAGACCACCCCCCAACACTGCTGGTCCTCAACGACTGGCTGACGAGCTGAATGGGTTTTACTGTAGGTTTGAAAAGCCCACAGTCACACCCCTCCCCCACACCAACTCAAACTTCAGTCACAATCACCTCCCCCCCACAGACCCTTCACCTGCACTCACAATGAAGTGAAGTGGATGTGCGCCAGCTTGTCCAGCAGAGGCAGAAGACCAGAAAGGCTCTTGGCCCAGACAGTGTCACCATCCTGCCTGAAAATCTGTGCAGTCCAGCTGCCCCCCCATCTTCACTCAGATGATGGGGGGGCAGATAACTGGAGTTCCCTCCTGCTTAAAACACTCCAGCCATCCCAGTCCCCCGAAACACCCTCCATCTCTGGACTGACTACAGTCCTGTCGCCCGGACATCTGTAGTCATGAAGTCCTTTGAAAGACTGGTGTTGGCCCACCTGAAGGACATCACAGTCCCCCTGCTGGAGACCCATCTGTTAAACTCCTGAAGTTTGCTGACAACCAAACGGTCATCGGCCTCATCCGGGACGGTGATGAGTAGGCCTACAGACGGGAGGTGGGTCAGCTGGCTCTCTGGTGCAGTCAGAACAACCTTGAGCTTAACACGCTCAAAACTGTGGAGATGATCGTGGACTTCAGGAGGAGCCCCCCGCCCCCAATCTTCCCCTCATCACCATACTCAACAGCCCTGTGTCTGCTGTGGAATCCTTCAGGTTTCTGGGATCCACTACATCCCAGGACCTAAAGCGGGAGCCCAACACTGACACCATCATCAAGAAGGCCCAGCAGAGGCTGTACTTCCTGCTCCAGCTCAAGTAGCTCAACCTGCCTAAGGAGCTGCTGGTCCACTTCTACAGTCTGTCCTCTGCACGTCCATCCCTGTCTGGTTTGGGTCTACCACCAAAAAGGACAGGAGCAGACTTCAACGAACAGTTAGGACTGCAGGAAAGATCATCGGTGCCAACCTGCCCTCCGTTCAGGATCAGTTTCTTACCACAAGCCATCCCTCTGATAAAAAGCTGACTTCTGACTCACAGTGCCAGGTTCCTGTTCAATAACCCGGCAACTCAATCTCTAGTCAGTCCGTTTACTGGTTCCACTTATCATTTATTCATCATTTTCATTCTCTATTTCAGAGCTGTCAATACTGTTCATATTGTAATATAATACTTATATAATAACATAATACTATTTATTCCAGCACCCTTTGCACTATGCTCCATAAATAAAATAATTATCATAATTAAAATTTACTCCTGCATCGTCTCAACCTGTCTATATGGTCTTTGTTTATAGTGTGTATAATTGGTTGTTTTCTGGCAAATAAAAATGATTCTAATTTTGAAAAAACATTGTGCTTTGATTTTCTCCATATTGCCTAGCTCTAAGCGACATTATGACTGAAATTGTGTAAACAGCGAAGCGTTAATGCTCCCGCATTTTAGTGGCTGATGTAAAAACAATCAAAGACTTCTCTGGACATTTTCGCTGTACATAATTGATGTGATGAGTAGACCGGCAATCATTGGTTTTAGGAGTGCAACTAGTTATTGCCGGTATTAATTTTTCTGTCAGTCTGTTTTTTTTCTTCAGATTAGGCGCCTATGATGAGCTTATAAATTGAATTGAGAATTTACATCATCTTGGCCACGGAGAGTCACATTGGTGGTCCACCAGTAATCCACAGAGATCCTCAATCCCACAGAGAGAGATCTGAGGACACAAAGGTAAGAGGCTAGCTAAGACTTTATAGAGTTAGAATTTTTAACGTGACATGAACAACAATGGGAGTGAATCAAAATATGAGTCTGATTTGGTAAATCGGGGTCATGTGTATCGCATTTTGCTTAAACCATCAGCTGAGAGAGCTGCAATGTACCGTGTAACTGTCGGGAATTCGTTTGAGGAGACGAAAGACTTGTTATGTGCACTGAATCTTAAAGTGTAACTCTCGCCAAAATGCAACCTAGGGTCTTTTTGTGAATGTACCCAAGTCAAACTTTAGTTTCAAAGCATAATTAGGACGGAGGCACCACTTTTAAGATTGACCGTGTCTTTGTTTTTCGTCAATTAGCCTTTTGAATGGGAGAGCTAGGGGCGCTGCTAAGATAGCATCAAAATCAACATTTTTAAAACTCTAAGAAGACTCAACACAACAGCTGGGAGGAGGCCTCGGGGAAGACCCAGGACTAGGTGGAGAGATTATATCTCCAACCTGGCCTGGGAACGCCTCAAAATCCCCCAGTTGGAGCTGGTTGATGTGGCTCGGGGAAGGGAAGTTTGGGGACCCCTGTTGGTGCTGCTGTCCCGGGGACCAGATACCAGATAAGAGGACAAAGATGGATGGATGGATGGATAAGAAGACTCAACACAACATGAGATTTTGCTCCAAGTCTCACCAGGGGCTCTACATATGAACTCAGCATTGAGAACATGGTTTGTGTACACAGAGTTTAATAAGAAAGGTTTTAACAACTCACTGTAGCTGTTGTTGTTTCCGCTCGCCGTCATCATACCAGACAAAAACTAATCAACCTCCCAATGCGAATGAAGGGACTCCATAGGAGGAAATATCATTCCTATATAACGCTCCTTTTTAAAAAACTAGGTCAATATTGTTCTTTACTTATGACAAAACAATGTATTATCCATGCATTTATAAGGAACTACGCTTTAGGAGCTTTCCATCTTTACTCTCCCCCTCGACTATTGTTGACAGGCGAGATGGCGGTGACCAGAAAAACCAACCGCTACAGCGAGTTGTTAAAACTCTGTCAACACAAACCATGTTCTCAATGCTGAGTGCATGTGTAGAGCCCCTGGTGAGACTTAGAGCAAAGTCTCAAGTTGTGTCAATCCTTCTTAGTGTTTTAAAAGATGTTGATTTTGATGCTATCATAGTAACGCCCATAGCTCTCCCATTCAAAAGACCATCAATTTTAAAAGTGGCGCTTCCGTCCTTATCGTGCTTTAAAACTAAAGTTTGACTCGTATACATTCACAAAAGACCCTAGATTGCATTTTGGTGAGAGTTACACTGTTAGATGGTAATACAGCAAGAGCAAAAAACATCATCATTAAATAGGAACGAATGTTGTAAAGATCTGGCACTAAAACCAATGCCATGAGCGCCGCATCGGAACGGATGCGGTACAGCTGTCAACAAAAAAAAAGGCAAACCTGAAGAAGCGACCAAATCCTTCAACCACTATCCTCATCCTCCTCCGGTCTCTAGGTGGGGACACAGCATACTGGACACCCACTGCCACGGGGACACCCACAGAGAGGCCAACTAGCGTCTTCCAAAACAGCCCTCTGCGCTTCCCTTCCCTTAAAGCAGAAAAACAATCCCATTCGTCAAGACAGCGACGTCACCGTGGTTACCAGCTGTTCTGTGATGACGTCGTGGCCCTCTGGTACCTGAGCGAGCTGAAGGATCTGGTTGTCTGGAGTGATGAGCCGGGATGGGGGTGTCTTCGGAGCAGAGCCATGTGATGCAGACACAACCTTAACTTAAGGGGTGGGGGTCATATCTTAAGTTTGTATTTTTATGCAGTTTATTAAGCAGAACTTTAATGTATTGTGATGTTAATGTGTTTTGTTGTGACAATAAGCTCCATTATCAAAAATATTTATGTAGTGTTATGGAAATCTGTCTTGTTACACATTTCTGTTTGTTTTTTTTCACCTTGTGTCTTCCTGTCAAAATTGAAAATCAACAATTTTGTTGACGCTTTTTATCAATGTTTTTAACTTTTGTTTGTTTGTGTCCCTTTTTTCAACACTTTTGACGTTTTTTTCAGTGTTTGTCACTGTCTTTGAAGTTTTCAACACTACGTAACACTAAATCATTGACTTTAGTTTTACATTTTTTTATGGTCTATAAACCTCATTTATAGGAAATTATACCTAATATTTGAGTTAGAAAAGCAGAAATTAGGAATTATTTGGACTAAAATTAAAGGAATGGATGTTGATGATAATCACAGACTGGAATATGTCAACTTTTACTCAATACTATTTCAAAAACACTTCAATCTTTTTTTCAAATGCTATAAAAATTGAATAAGACGCCCCAAAATTAATGAAAGTAGAGATTTGTACTTGCCAAAGAGCGCTGGGTGGAATCAATAATGTTATTTTGGGGAATTAAAAAGAACATTAATATAGGAAAACAGATCAATTTGACACGAGGACAACATGAGGGTTTAATATATATATCGGCCAATATCAAATTGTTTTTAATCACCAAATATTTGTATTGGCATCGGCCTTAAAAATCCTTTATCGGTTGGGCTCTACTGACCAATCAACTATTCATTTTACATGCCACCCTTGGGTGGCCAGAGGTTGACGACCACCTTCCAGAGACCTACAAGCCAGACCGTCGCTGATGGTTCTCAAGAGCCAAATATTACTGAAAACCAGACTTATTTCATGATTCACAAGGCTCAGATAATGTGTCGAGTATCTGTCTGTCTGTGTGTAAGAAGAGGGAGGGGGGGGGGGGGGGGTCTAGATCAAGGCCAATATGTCCAGCCGGGGTACTTGGTTGTTTTTGTTCGCTGTCTGCATCTGAGGGACAAAGTGTCTCCAGGGCTGACAAATTGATGTACAGATAGCAGTGATGTCAGGGACCTGAGCACTGAAATATCAAACAAACTCTTGGCCGCGCACACACGGACTGTCCCATCACCCACAGTGGATGAGCTGTTTGGTCTTATTTGATCTAATATTGTAAGAATATGTCATGAATTGTGGCGTTGAAATGTCAACCTGTCACCTATTAGACTGAGTTACAGCCGCAATTAATAATAGATAATTGTGAAATACACCGTAGCATCCGAGACAGATATATTCCTGAAAGTCAACACCCAACAATACTCAGATGTCCAGTTTGTCTTCAACTCTAACACCTACATCAGTCCTTTGGTATCTATTGGTAACATGTGTTAGTCTGGCTGAGTTGATAAGAACTTCCGGGATCCAATTTTCCAATAAATCGATTAGTTTGAGATATATATATATATATATATATATAATATATATATATATATATATTTTTTTTTTTTTTTTTTTTTAAGAAATTTTATTTTGAAAGAAAAACCTCTAAAAGAAATTAGGCTTTCGCAATGCAGCTTTTAAAATGTTAATATGTTCGAGTTTCTAAACGGTAAACGTTAAATATCGTTATATACGTCGTTTTGGGTTTTGAAAAAAAGACATTTTATGAACAAAACAAATTATCTAATTTAGAAAATAATCTGTCATAAAAAAATCGTTTATGTCAGCCGTTAGCGAAACGTTATTAAAAACAAAAACGAAGCCTCGACGTTAGTCAACGAGTCTTCTTTCCCAATATTACCCAAAATGATGCATAGGCTACCTTTGTTTTTTCTTAGTTATGGAATTGTTGCACAACCAACAGGAGAGTAAAGAAATATGGTGACACTATTACACTGTATTAAACATTGTTCCCCTATAGGGCTAGCCCAAATTATGCATAACGTTACGCTTATTTTTCAAAAGTAAGTGTTAGTATAGCAGTGACGTTATTTTGGTGACACAATATGTACTTTTTTTTTTGTTTTATGCCTCTTTGGTGCTCATTGAGAGCAATTTTACTAGTCCATGTCGGAGAACGGCTCTGATAAACCGGGTAAAACGAGGCTGTAGCTCGTTGTCTAACGTCATAACGGTGACCCCAACCTTAATAACACGGTAGGAAACCGGCGCCTTTTCTCTTACCTTTCGCTAAATTTACGTTAAAGCACCCGACGTTACGTTAAAGTCACTGTTGCTGTGGGTTACGTTAACTAACATAACTACCAAAACGTTCTAAAATGACTTAGAAATATCGTTTATTTACCCCTCGAGCGGTCTCCCCTGTCATGTTTCCTGGGATACTGAAATATCTTTGCTCCTCACTGAAGTCCAAACTGCCCTTCCTGTAGTTCAGCCGAAGAGGAAGGACGAGCGCGAGAGGGTGCACTCCGATCTACTTCTGTTTCCGCTTTATGCTTCTTGTAGTGACAACAAGCCAAACATATATTAAAGATGTTAATTTTTTTTTTTAACTCACATTTTGTGAAAATTAGAAATGTAAGCAGGTCCAATCCAACCCGCCAAGTGTCCAAAGAAATGCCTGTGACCATGATGTTATGGGTGCAGACCTTTGGCTTAAAAACTGCGGGCCGGGCAGAGACTCATCTTGATGGTGCACTCTCTGGTAGGAGGTACCGCAATGGTACGTCACTGATTATGCAGAGTAGTTCCATAGACAATTAAAGAAAGTGTCTCGAGCCTTGGTTTAAAGCCATAGACCGTTCATATTAACCCACAGCCATGTTTTGTGTGTAATTTACACTGGATTGTAAAAGGTGAACTACATTATGTAATTTAATGTAATGTATCTTTTATTAGTTTTAGAAATTACAATTGACACTGTTATTACACAGGCCTGAATTACAGGCACATGCTCAGTATCCATACATGCACTAAATGGAATGATGTCAGTGTGTGTGTGTGTGTGTGTGTGTGTGTGTGTGTGTGTGTGTGTGTGTGTGTGTGTGTGCCCATGGAAAGGCACCCCGAGCAGTTGGGGGTTTGGTGCCTTGCTCAAGAGCACCATGGCAGTGCCCAGGAGGTGAAGTGGCAACTCTCCAGCTACCGGTCCACCACCATACCTTGGTCCGTACGTGGACTTGAACCAGCGACCCTCCGGTACCCAACACTGCTGCCGCCCCACCCCATTATGTAATTCAATTTTCAACACAATGTTAGAAATGTTGACAGTGTTTGTGATTTAGGTAATTTTTTAAGTTAATGCCCATTTTAATGTGCAATAAATGTCTTTCTACAGCTACATTTGTCGTTTTTCTGAAGTAACTATAGGTGAATAGTGAATAGAACGCAGAGCCAGGAGGGTGAATTAACAGGTTTATTAAAAGTACTCAAGTATCAAGTCTAGGTTTCCAAAGTGGAAAGATCATCCAGGTTTCCAGGGTGAACAGGTCCGGTGGTTTCCGGGAAGAAGTGAGTCCACCAGTGGAAGACCGTAAGCCAACTAGTGATGGGGTCCAGTGGTGATGGTTCTGGTCCAGTGGATGGCAGGAGTCAGGTTCCAATGGACGCATAGGTACAAAAGAAAGGATCAGGACACCCAAATACCTCAACAGATAGCAAGGTTA
This sequence comes from Etheostoma spectabile, assembly GCF_008692095.1. Classification (NCBI taxonomy): domain Eukaryota; kingdom Metazoa; phylum Chordata; class Actinopteri; order Perciformes; family Percidae; genus Etheostoma; species Etheostoma spectabile. The sequence continues at coordinate 29,294,258 of NC_045740.1, read as the reverse complement.
GTCATGGGCGAGCGTAACTGTGGTCGCCGTGTCTATGATCTGATGCAGAGTGGAGGACTCACCCGGTATATAAAGCAGAGGTTGATTGTAGACGAGAGACAGCTAGAACCCTTACATTCATGTACAATCTCGTGATTGCACATGATTTTATGCTTCAGTTGAGGACATGCAGTATTAAGTAAACATACTTTTACAGCGAAAGTTCTCAGAACGTTCCCCCAACGTTGCAACCTTCAGAGAACTTTAGGTGAACGTTCCCCTAACATTGCAACCTTCAGAGAACGTTAGTTGAACGTTCCCCTAATGTTGCAACCTTCAAATAACGTTAGGTGAACGTTCCCCCAACGTTGCAAACTTCAGAGAACGTTAGGTGAACGTTCCCCCAACGTTGCAACCTTTCGAGAACGTTAGGTGAACGTTCCCCCAATGTTGCAACCTTTCGAGAACGTTAGGAGAACGTTCGCTGTAACCAAAAACTAACGTTCCCAGAACGATAGGGAAACTTTCCGTTTAACAAAAACACAAATGCGCTAACATTACCAACACGTTAGCAATTAGCAACAACATCACATATGGTTATAAACAAATCACCTGCGAGACCGCTGTGAATACCTGCTGTATTCGACTGTAACTTTAAATACATAGCTATTTCAATACGTTTATACGGTCTGCATAACATTATTAGTTAGCCCGCTAGCTTGGTTGGCAGGTGCAATCTAGCTAGCTCGCTAACTGATATTAATTGGGACGCTTACGTACGAAAACAATATTAAAACAAAAAGTAAAGTTATTTACCGGAAAACTTAACTGCCGTTTCTTTTGACTGTCTTGTAGTGTAACCATAGACCAATAATATACGGTCTATGAGTGTAACCAAACGCTGAATTAGGCCAGCCAAGTGTCACAGCCGCTACGTTGAAAAGCGTAGTCAAGCCCCAAAGTGAAGTTCACGTGCCATGGATAAGCTTTCCTAACACTGTCATGATTGACAGGCCGAGAGCTGTCAATCACATACTAGCCACGCCCTAAAACACCCCCTGCTTTATTGCTGCTTTATTTCATGAAGATGTTTACTGAGGTAATAAATCAAGTAAGAAGTGGGTCATTTTGCCATAGACGTTATAGAAACCATTTGCAACCTTAGACTGTACATATAGCGTGTCGCCCTCTACAGGAATTTAGATAGAATGCAGGTTTAAGTTACTTCTGCATTTGCTTCACTTTGCTGAACCGGATGCGCTGTCCATGCATATCTATACAGTCTATGGTTACGTGCGGGCCGGGCAGAGACCAGAGACCATATTAACGGTCTATATTTTTTGTCTCTATATGTCCTTTGTTCTCCATTCTTCTTGTTACTGTCTGTTCTGATGTGATCACTGTTCTTGTCCTTGTTTCTCTGTATTTAGCCTGTGTATAGTGTATTTGTATGCATTTATTATTTTTTGTGTACCATCAACCTGCCAGGGGGTCTGCAGATGGAAATTAGCCTAAGGCTACAATCTGGCATATTTACATTTGTGAAAATGTTCATTAATATGTATTGTCCCCTTTTAAGAAATAAAAAATGACTGACGTGGTTCATGTCAACATGTACAGTTCCCATAGTTTTTCCACACACACACAAACGCACACACACCGCGCTGTTATGGCCTTCTGTGGGACCGACTGCAGCGAGTGCGATATTGAATTGTAAAAACGAATGAAAACACATACCCAAGTACTTGTTTCACTGTTATTGCAATATTGCATATTTGTAAATGTGAGTTTTACATTTGTAGTGGTAGGGTGTCAACTGAAAGCCAGAGGTTTACTACAACATTCACTATAAAAGCATATAGGACAATTAAAAAGGATAACCCACTTCAGAGAATATATCTGTAGTATAGGCCTAATACTGGTCTGTAATACAAAAGGTTTTCTTAAAGGCATAAGCTCTCATTACTGTATTCAATAATCACCCAAAATAAGTTTAAAACAAAAGAATATAAACCTTTTACTTCCAGAGTGAGATTTTATAAATTCATGAAAATATCCGGTTTTCACTGTTTTTCACGGGTTTTTCATATGTACCTAAATTGACTGGCGCTTTGCACACAATACTATAGTACTTTGTTGCGTGACATAATTCCAGAGAGGCTGCCTTGTGACACGCATATACAGGGTGCAGATCAGACAGGGGAGCACATAGAGGGAGCAGATCAGACAGGGAGCACATACAGGGAGCAGATCAGACAGGGAGCACATACAGGGAGCAGATCAGACAGGGAGCACATACAGGGAGCAGATCAGACAAGGAGCACATACAGGGAGCGGGAGCACATACAGGGAGCACATAGAGCGAGCAGATCAGACAGGGAGCACATGCAGGGAGCAGATCAGACAGGGAGCACATACAGGGAGCAGATCAGACAGGGAGCAGATCAGACAAGGAGCACATACAGGGAGCAGATCAGACAGGGAGCAGATCAGACAGGGAGCACATGCAGGGAGCAGATCAGACAGGGAGCACATACAGGGAGCAGATCAGACAAGGAGCACATACAGGGAGCGGGAGCACATACAGGGAGCACATACAGGGAGCAGATCAGACAGGGAGCACATACAGGGAGCAGATCAGACAGGGAGCACATACAGGGAGCAGATCAGACAGGGAGCACATACAGGGAGCAGATCAGACAAGGAGCACATACAGGGAGCGGGAGCACATACAGGGAGCACATAGAGGGAGCAGATCAGACAGGGAGCACATGCAGGGAGCAGATCAGACAGGGAGCACATACAGGGAGCAGATCAGACAGGGAGCAGATCAGACAAGGAGCACATACAGGGAGCAGATCAGACAGGGAGCAGATCAGACAGGGGAGCACATGCAGGGAGCAGATCAGACAGGGAGCACATACAGGGAGCAGATCAGACAAGGAGCACATACAGGGAGCGGGAGCACATACAGGGAGCACATAGAGGGAGCAGATCAGACAGGGAGCACATGCAGGGAGCAGATCAGACAGGGAGCACATACAGGGAGCAGATCAGACAGGGAGCACATACAGGAAGCAGGTCAGACAGGGAGCAGATCAGACAGGGAGCAGATCAGACAAGGAGCACATACAGGGAGCAGATCAGACAAGGAGCACATACAGGGAGCAGATCAGACAGGGAGCACATACAGGGAGCAGATCAGACAGCAGAGCAGCACTGAACACAAAAGGCCGTAGCGTAAGTGCAGTTTCACGGTTGAACTGCAAAAAAAACTCTCCACGTACCGTCCCGGTCGGGACAAGTGGGGGGTGGAGTGCACCGTGTCCAAAGCTAGCGCATATGTTTCAGTGTCTAATAAAGGTGCTGGAGAGCTCAAAGCTCACATGGACACCGAAAAACCTTATCTTATTACATTGAAAAGGTTTTAAGAGATGTTTAGTTGAAGCTAGATTTTGAAGCTGACACAGAATAGGTCATATTTAGAACATGATTTCATATTTCTTTATGTTAGGGTGACCATATTTTGATTTCCAAAAAAGAGGACACTCGGCCGGCCTCGAGACACAAATTCAGACAGGCTTCTCAGAGGTTAATGAACTGCTTTATATGCCTCAATGGTATAAAAAATAACTTATGTAATAAAATAAAACAAAATATGTAACAACCTGTAACAAAATAATAGCTCTTTTCAAATTAATAAATTAGAACAAAATTATTATTCTTATTGAGGCAGGGATATTTTCCTGCCTCAATCATCATAATGACAGTGTCACATGAGTATAGCCTATCTAACAGTTACATCATCTTACATCATTTAGGTCTCTGGGCTCCACGGTCCTTATCGCAGTTTAACAAAGAAAAAAAACAATTAATATTAAAGGGCTAGCCCTTTAATATTAATTGCCCTTTAACAATACTGCATTACAGACACATGCAGCCACTTTACTGAAACATTGCATTGCTTACTATAAAATTACAATCATTTTGTCACTATCCTTTTTGTAATGATTTGGGTTAATAATGTGATACTTTCTTACAAATGTCGCAACCCGTTTTTTATTTGAGTCTATGTCGCTTGTGCGTTGTTGTCATTGTACATTTAGCCAGAACGAAACCGGAAACTTGGATTGGCATTTAGAAAGTAGCAAAATGACTCACTAAAAACAAACAGATATTGAAATTCTTTATTAGGAATAATCCCTTGAGATGTGACATCTCGTTTTCGAGGGGGTCCTTAAAGGCAAAGAAAATATACAGTGCATTCACATTTAGACAAGACAATTAACAAAACAGTTTTAGGGGACATAATAAAAAAATTAATAATAATAATTATTAAAAAAAAAAACATACACCCCAAACATACGCACATACTGACAAACAAAAACAAAAGCTCTCCATCACACCAAAATCACCCATATCCTTCCTATTCCAACCAATAAATATTAAACAATAAAACAGTTATAGTTAATAATATAAACATTTTGAGAAAATGAGCAAATAAAATATACATAAAGTATGTACAAATATACACACATATAAATATACATGCGCACGTACGCATACACAGTTACTTACACAAATGTATTCATACATACACACATACATTCATTCATACTGTACGTGTACATACATATAAACAAACAAAAACATTTACAAAAAACAAAATAAGACAAAAAAACTAAATAAATAAATAAAATCAAGTATAAGTATCAATTATGAATATCAAGTATGAGAAAAACAATTGCAGCTTGCATGCTATGCAGATATGGGGGCAATAGCTATAACAGATAACACTAAAATAATCGATGGTATAAAAAAAACGTATGTTGTGAAACTATTTTTTTTAAAACGTTTCAATAAACCATGTATTGCGCTATTTCATTAGGTATTTTATTTTGAAAGATAGATGGAACTCTTTCATCTAGCTGGCTGCGTGAACTACTACCGGAAGCTGTAGTGACCCGTGTCGCTGCAGTGTTGCGTTTTCCTGTTTACGGGCGGGAAGAGCGAACATAGCTGACTGGAAGCTACTGTGTTTAAATTTGCAGCCCATTTCTTTTAATTTTCCTCATGGTGTGTAGGTTTTAATTGTACACGGGCTATTGTGAGATCCGGTGGATACGTTTTGAGTGGACCGTTGCTGAAAACTAAAGTGTTTTATAGAGTGCGGGGCAGATGGAGGATCCTGCAGATTCTGGCGGTGGAGGCGGAGGTGCAGCGTCGGAGGGCCCCGCGATGCAGGTGGCAGATATCTGCTGGCCGACCGGGGCTCTCCCTCTACGGCTTCTAGAGTGGAAAGTCAAACCCGGGTCTCTTGTTAACTTGGACTCCGTGCTAGCACTGTGCGCTCCCATATCTCAAGAGAAAGGGGCAGAGGTTGCCAGGCTACCAGAGAAAAAGGTGAAATCGGACCGTGCTGGAGTAGTCAAGGAGCTATGCTGTCAACTTGGACAAGTTATACCTCCCGGGTGAGTCACTCTGCTAGCTAATGTTTGCTGACCTGCTCCGTGCCTGGAATGGCTAACGTTACAGGCGGCCTGTCAGCTGTACTTTTGGTATCGCTTCGCCAGCTAAGGACTTCACCTGCGGTGTAACGTTAGCTAGCTAACGAGTTAACATGGCTATAAGTGCTAAGTACCGTTAGCTTGTTTGCTAGCCGTACTCGAAACACCACTCGCAGCATTTGCTCGTACCAGCGTCAAGTCAGTCAAAACAAACAAGCAGCGTTTTTGGCCAGCACTTTCAAAATAAAGGTGTATTATTTTAGAGAGTGGTTTCTGAGCATTTTCAGGAGTTGCAATTAAAGTGGAGATGCAACCTAATTGTAAGGATAATTGTACCAAACATTTCACCGATTCTGAAGTGTTTGTTTGATATGAGTATATATAAGTAAAACACCGCAACGCTTTTATTTTGAAGGCATAACCACGTGGAGTGTTGTCTCGTTCTCGCGTGCATGGAATGTGTACATGTCGTGTAGGTTGACAGGTAGAAGAATGACCCCTAGGCGGCTGTTGTCCCACTGTATTTGAACCAGCTTGCCGTTTTATTGCCTGTTTCTGCTTGCTCTCTTATTGTTTCAGAATACAGGAGCTGTGTTTTTCAGCTTAGCGCGTGTTTGTCAAAGGTAACATTCCTCGGATGTCAATTAGACACCTCTGATTCAAAACTTAAAACTATTTGCTGTCACGCCTCTGAGAGAAGTTGTGTTGCCTTCAAGTGTTCCTTGTAAACTCCTACTCCTCCTGACTTTAAAAATCCATGCTGCTTGTTGTGGCAATTTGCCCTCAGAAAGAAGTAATTTAAAAACAGTGATATGAGATGGGACAGAAATGATTTAGCCTGCAGAAGAAGTGATTTTACAGAATAGCACTACAGTTCACTACAGTTGGCGATTTTATATATATATATATATATATATAAAATTGCCAACTGAAGTGTCTTAATTAGATACAAAACAAAGCAGCTGTGTACCAAGTTATTTATTATTGTAAATAAATACAGTCATTTGTTGTTGATTGAATTTACAACTTCTCTATTATAAACCCAACACTTAAACCTCGTCTCCAACGTTTTTAAGCCAAGGAGCCCTAAACAGAAAGAAGGTGGATCAGCGACCCCCCCCCCCCCCCCTATTGAATATATTTTATAAAATGAAGTTTCATATTATACTGGGCCTACACTAACTTGCATGGCAACCTAGAGCCTTTTCTGCATACTAAGCTATTCAAATAGCCTAATAATTGTTTGTATAATTTTATAAATCCTGTATGAATGTTAAACATACATGTGGCACGCGTCTGTGGATTGACTTAGTGACTACCTTGACTATAGGCCAAGAAGCAGTGGGGATTCCTATTTGCTAATATGTTGGATTCATGTCAAGACTTTTTAAATAAATAAATGAACAATAACTTGGAGGCCCCTTGCATTGACTCTGAGGACCCCTTAGGGGTCCCGGACCCCTTGTTGAAGATCCCTGACTTAAACATCTGGTTTTGAGGCTCGCAGCTAATCTGTGATACACAAGTGTTAAAACATCTGATGAACTTCATCTCTATCGAGGCCTTGCATGCTACAAAGAAAATGTTGAAATGAAAATCTCACAAGAAGATGGAACTAAAGCACTCTTCTACCCTGGTCTACAGAGAAGTTATTAACACCAACTTTTGTTTTCTTTATTTCAGAGGTGTCATTGTCCGAGTAGAAGAATGCAGCCATCCCATAGTAATGAAGGGTTTATGTGCTGAATGCGGCCAGGACCTGACTCAGTAAGGACATACACACACCGTTACATTTTCATACATATTTACACATGTATGTTTTCAGTGATCTGTTCTGCTTACTACGACAGGTCATTCACTGATGTTTGCACGATAGGCTGCAGACTCTGTACCACATTTAACAATTACATTTCAATAATAATATATAATTAATAAATTATATCTATCTATATCCGAGGACACGTTTGTACCAAAATAGTCTTCATTTTGGCGAAGGTGCAGCTACTTTCTTCTGTTTTTTTGCTGTTGACACACAAACACTGACGCACACACCAGACGCCAGCCACCACGTCACTTCTGTTTACTGATATCTATCGTTTACCTCAGGCTAATTAAAGGGGCTCCAAGCGATGTCACGCATGTTTTAGGCTACAGCATTTGTTGTCACGTACAGCAAACATCTCCTCACTATCTGCTAGCTGCCTGTCCCCAGAACACACTGTAAAAAACATCTCCTCACTAGCTGCCTGTCCCCTGAACACACTGTAAAAAACATCTCCTCACTGTCTGCTAGCTGCCTGTCCCCTGAACACACTGTAAAAAACATCTCCTCACTATCTGCTAGCTGCCTGTCCCCAGAACACACTGTAAAAAACATCTCCTCACTATCTGCTAGCTGCCTGTCCCCTGAACACACTGTAAAAAACATCTCCTCACTGTCTGCTAGCTGCCTGTCCCCAGAACACACTGTAAAAAACATCTCCTCACTATCTGCCTGTCCCCAGAACACACTGTAAAAAACATCTCCTCACTAGCTGCCTGTCCCCAGAACACACTGTAAAAATCATCTCCTCACTAGCTGCATGTCCCCTGAACACACAGTAACATCACCCAACATTGCTTAGAGCACCTTTTAATTAGCGAGTAATTGGGGACCTTTGGCAGCCAGCTTTCCAAAAGCTATAACAATAAAATGAAATGTTAACAAGCATGAAACGGAGTCTCAGTTCACCTGTCCGGGAGACTCGGACACATTTTCTGCACTCCGGTCCATGGACAGCTGTAGGCTTGTCCCTGTTAATGTTCTGTGCATGGTCGGCCTCATGCAGCCACTTTACTGTGGTTACTGTGTTTACGCTTTAGTTAAGGCAGCAGGCGTGTGTTGCTAAGGCGGCGGATGCAAAGTGCTGCGGGAAACCCTGTGTCTAAATGTATATATATCTGACCCCATGTATTTCAGGTGGATTCTGTACTATTTGAAACCATCAGGTGGCACCAGAGATCAGCCAGTGAGAAGATGTGAAATGTACAGTGGTTCTCATATGTTTATGAACCCATGCTAAAGTTGACTAAAAAGAGGAATCAAAAAATCATCTTTTGAAAACTGATCTTAAGCCTTAATTAAAAAACGTACCTTTTTAAGGACACCAATTTCATAAATAAATAAATGTTCTTCCTTAAAATACAGAGGGCATAAGTACACCCTTATGTTAAATATTTAAGATATATAATAATTAATATTTTTATTATTAAAGGCCAGTTATTTCATGGATCCAGGATACTATGTATCCTGATAAAGTTCCTTTGGCTTTTTGGGGGTATTGTAATTCCAAAGGCCCAGGGAACTTTATCAGGATGCATAGTATCCTGATCCATGAAATAACTGGCCTTTAAAAATAAAAATCTGCCTGCCTCTATGGGAATTTAACATTGGGGGTGTATACTTATGCCCCCTGTATTTTAAGAAAGAACATTTATTTATTTACAATACATTATTCATTCAGAAAGAAAATTGGTGTCCTTAAAGGTAGAATTTTTCAGATTTTTTTTAATTACAGCATTAGGATCAATTTGCCAAAAAATTTTGTATGCTCTTTTTAGTCCACTTTAGCATGGGTTCATAAACTAATGACTGTTCAGATGTAAGTGAGAATCCGAGACTCAGTCTTCCATGCCATTTGATAACATGATTTTATGTATTAATTGACAAAAAAGTCAGTCTAATAGGAGCTTAAAACTGCCCAGCAACAAACCAAATATTTTGCTCATTGTAGTATTGTTCGTGCCATCTGCTGCTTGGTCATTGATGAAAGCTTCCATTCTTCTCAGTCACACCTAGGGATGGAACGGTAAACCACCATAAAAATGTTGACGATAAAAATTACCGTTCGTTTGAAATATCATCATTATCCCGGTGGATTACCACGGCTTGGAAACTGTGTTTAAGCCTTCCCAGCTTCATCCGAGTCTCCTGAAGCAAGCACGGCATAGCCTACAACGGGATTTCTTGAAGTTGGACTCATGTTGGAAGGACGCGATGACAGCGCTCAGGACATTCATCCACCCTCTATGGGTGCAGATCCATTTTTGCGACACGACCGAAGCGTGATGTCATACGTCCATGCAGGGTTCATACGTTTTGAAAAAAATGTGGAAAGGTTATGGAGTTTGAAAATGCAAATTCCAGGCCTGGAAAGGTTTTGAAAAAATAAAAAGACCCAGAAAGTTTTTGAAAGTTATGGATTTAAAAAAAAAAAAAACAAAGCATAATAATACGTGATTAATAAAACAAATCATATAATAAAAAATGTATTTCACGTCGTCTTAACCTTCACATTCTATTCTGGGCGTGATATTACGAATTCCACTATAAAGCACATACATTGCCATTCATTTAAGTGTTAAACCTTTTGAGGATAAACTGTAACACGGCGTTTTATTCTGATTGTATAATGTCGACTGAGATTTTTTTAGGAATACATACTATAGTCTTGGAAATTTGCCAAAAAAGTCACGGAATAGTGGTTAAAATGAGTATGAACCCTGTCCATGGCAGATTGCATTGGAAGATTTTTGTCTGCTTCTGTTGGATCGTCGTGTTGCGTTCGATGGATTCATTTCCATAAAGATGGACATGGGCCCGGTTCTTCGGATGCTTTGCGGGCGTCACCTAGGAACAAAGTGGAGCGCGATCGCACGGCCAGACGGATCTGCACCAAATGAGTCTGAAGCGTTTGCATATTTTGGTTATTATAAGAATGCCGAAAGGACCGTTGCTTGAAGAGGTATCCTGTCTGCAGAACTTTCAGGAAAAAAGTTAAACATTTGAAATTTAAATTAAAAATGCCGCGGTAATACTGAAATTAGTTTTAAAATAAAATGAAATAATACTGATATTTTTTGTTGCTATACCAATGAGGTTACATTTTCATACCGCTACATCCCTAGTCACAAATATGTCTCCCCCCCCCCCCTTTTCTCAGGCTGCAGAGCACGAATGGGAACCAGCAAATTCCTATCTCCACAGCAACCGTCTCCATGGTGCACAGTGTCCCTGAGCTGATGGTCAGCTCCGAGGTGAGTCCTATGATGGAGATGCAGGGAATGCTGAGCGAGATCTACTTCATATTCATGCTATTATAAGATGGCTGTGTGTGAACTCCTATGGGAAGCACTGGGGCCCCCATCCTTGGCACATTTTATATCTTCATATTAAACAAATGTTCAACATTTCCTGAGGAATGTCAAGAATTTCGGGGTGGAAAATCTTGTTAAACTATTTTTGAAGACACACAACCCTCCGCGGAAACAAATGATAATTCCATAGTCATGAATAATAATGTTCAGGTCTAGGTTTCCATAGACAACCAGTTTAAACTGCAATGAATATGTAATCATACACTGTTGGGGCATACATTCAGCTCAAAAACAACAAAAGCTTAAAAGAATCTTAACATGTTAGCTCAAAACCACATGCAAAAATATGGTAATACACACTTATTTACACAATTATTCATTCCAAAAACATCAAGTGGTGGCGGCTCAGGATATTCCATTAACCCTTGTGTTGTCTTCCCATCAACCATGAAAAAAGGGGGTTTTCAACACCCTTATTGCTTTTACTGACATTTTTTTTTAACTTTTTCAATGTTGTGTGTGTGCTTTTTAAATTTTTTTAAATGTTTTTCCCAAAGTTATTTGATATTTCTAATGCTGACATTTTAAGCGCTCATTTTGATGGCGCATTTTTTTGTGATTAAAAAAAAAAACTGAAAACGGTTAAAATTTGACCCGAGGACAACATGTGAGTTAATTATATATTATATTCCCCCCCAACAGCAAGCAGAACAGCTGGGCAGAGAAGACCAGCAGAGACTCCACAGGAACAGAAAGCTGGTCCTGATGGTGGACCTGGACCAAACGCTGATCCACACCACTGAACAGCACTGCCAGCGTATGTCCAATAAGGTATCATACCATCATATCTAGGCCTGGAACAATTATTACAGAATTGTCTAATTGTCAATTCCTTTAAATAATCGTGGTTGCTTTGGTAAACCACAATGAATTGCTAACATTAGCTAATGTCTTAAAGGGTAACTACTATTGTTAGTTGATACTATGACACTATTGACACTATGTTCCTATGTTTTTGTGTCTAAGTGACTGATGGGAACAACGATCTGTGAAATTAGTCCAGTATTAAGCAAGATCGCTGCAGTCAGCAGAGGAGAAACAAACTACAATGTATGTTAACATCTCAATTCTCCAGCTTGTATTTAGCTTCACAAAAGTGCTCGTTTTGCAACTGACAGACCCAGATTAATATTCCGAGTGTCTGACAACAATATGGAAAGCATCCCTTCAGGGATAGACCTTCAGAACCTCTTTGTGACCTTTCTGTTTAACCAGAAACAGCTCTGAAGTCGCTAGCGCTAAACCCACCAGACTCCATTTAAAAAAGCGATACTTTTAGTGTGTCTAGATCCGACGTATTTTCACATGTAAATTGGGAAATTGTGTGTTAATTTCAACCAAAATTAGAGTTGTGATTGTTGGAAAAGTGGAAAGACAACCTAAAACCTTTTTTATAGTTTTATTTAGTTTCTGTCAACTTTGAAGTGTATTTTACGATGCTAAAATTACTGTTTATTAACATGGAGTCTGGTGGGTTTAGCGAATGCAATTTCGTGGATGTTTTTTACATGTTTATGTTTACAAAAAGGGTCTTGGTCGACCTCCTTTGAAATCCTTTCCACAATGTTGTCAGACACTTAGAATATTAATCTGAGTCTGTCAGCGGCAAAACGAGCACTTTTGTGTAGCTAAATATAAACTGGACAGTTGTCCTGTTAACTTACAGATAACTTTTGCAGGTTTTCCTACTTTCAAAGCATGTAGACCTCTGTCATTTTTTGGTACACTTCAACTGTGAGAGACGGAATCTCAAAATATCATTGTATGATTTTTAAATAATTAATTTGCATTTTATTGCATGACAAGTATTTGATCACTTACCAACCAGTAAGAAACCTGTTAGTTTTCCTTGTAAGAAGCCCTCCTGTTCCCCCACTCATTACCTGTATTAACTGCAATTGTTTGAACTCGTTACCTGGATAAAGACACCTGTCTGCACACTCACTCAAACAGACTCCAACCTCTCCACAATGGCCAAGACCAGAGAGCCTTTTAAGAACATCAGGGATAAAACTGTAGACCTGCACAAGGCTGGGGGGGGGGGGGCTACAGGACAATAGCCAAGCAGCTTTGTGAGAAGGAAGCAACTGTTGGCGCAATTATTAGAAAATAGAAGAAGTTCAAGATGATGGTCAATCTCCCTCGGTATGGAGCTCCGTGCCAGATCTCACCTGGTGGGGCACCAATGATCATGAGGAAGGTGAGGGATCAGCCCAGAACTACACAGCAAGACCTGGTCAATGACCTGAAGAGAGCTGGGACCACAGTCACAAAGAAAACCATTAGTAACAACACACTACGCCGTCATGGATTAAAAGGTCCCCCTGCTCAAGCCAGCGCATGTCCAGGCCCGTCTGAAGGCTGCCAATGTCCATCTGGTTGATCCAGAGACGGAATGTGAGGGCCATGTATTGTGGGATCTTGGCCAACAACCTCCTTCCCTCAGTAAGAGCACTGAAGATGGTTCTGGTCTGGGTCTTCCAACATGACAATGACCTGAAACAAACAGCCAGAGCAACTAAGGAGTGGCTCTGTAAGAACCAAATCAAGGTCCTGGAGTGGCCTAACCAGTCTCCAAACACGAACCCAATAGTAAATCTTTGGAGGGAGCTGAAAGTCCGTATTGCCCAGCAACAGACCCAAAACATGAAGCATCTGGAGAAGGTCTGTATGGAGGAGTGGGCCAAAATTCCCTGCTGCAGTGTGTGCAAACCTGGTCAAGAACTACAGGAAACGCATGATCTCTGGAACTGCAAACAAAGGTTTCTGTACCAAATTGTACCAAGTTCTGCTTTTCTGATGTATCAAATACTTATGTCATGCAATAAAATGCAAACTAATTATTTAAAAATCATACAATGTGTTATTCTGGATTTTTGTTTTAGATTCCGTCTCTCACAGTTGAAGTGTATCTATGATAAAAAGTACAGAGCTCTACATGCTTTGGAAGTAGGAAAACCTGCAAAATCAGCATTGTATCTAATACTTGTTCTCCCCACTGTATATATATCACTTTAAGCCTTTAATAAGACTTTTTCTTGTGAAACAGACCCCAGCTCACACATTAGTAAAGTTCAAAAACCCCCAACAGAGACCCTGTGAAAGTCTTGTGTTTTCCGCATATTTAAACATATGTCATGCTGCTTCTCTCTCTATGCCAGCCGACTTTTCACTCCGCTTTCGAGTGGCCATTGGGGACAACTATAAATACTTTGGTTTCCGCTCTAACATAATAGGGAGGACATGAATGGTTTTTCAGAAGCTAGATCAAAGGGCTGTCTGCCAGTGCAATGATGTCAACGCCTCATTACAAATGACTGTTTTTAGTACGTGCTGTAATTTGCACAATTTTGGGTAAAGGTCACTCCCGGTTTCATTTCATGAAGGTACTTTGCATTGACAGTTTTCTGCCTTTTATCATCAGTCAAAATCCTCCTTTGAACAGATGCTGAGACCTAAATCTGTGCATTTACCTCACTGTGTCAGAGTTAAGACTGTTTGTAATTTCCACCAGGGCATTTTCCACTTCCAGCTCGGGCGAGGAGAGCCTATGCTCCACACACGACTGCGCCCACACTGCAAGGCTTTCCTGGAGAAAATCGCCAAACTCTATGAGTTGCATGTCTTCACCTTCGGGAGCCGCCTTTACGCGCACACCATCGCTGGTAAGGGACTCACTTCCCAACATTGTACAGTGCTTTTTCCCACATTATAATTGCTGGTTACAGTACATGAATCCACATGGTTTCATTGATATCAAAATAGAATGCTTCTACTTGTACTGCCAGGTTGTGTCCATAAGAGGGAGGTGTCTGCTCATGTTTTGTGTTCCAGATGCTGTTTTGCTGGATCTCTGTGTGCAATTTGCAAGCAGTAGGGGTGCTACATTTTCAAGTGCAAGTTAAGCCAGTTAAAGTGCTGCGTGACGACTTTGGGTGGGCACTCGCTAAATCTGCAGGTACACTAGACAGCCCCTCCAGTTTTTGCCTAGTTTTGGCAGGTAGCTGTCTGGTGTTGGTTTCCTTTGTAGGGGAAAATATTGCCGTTAATCATTTAATGCCGGGTTATATTGAAGTGTAGGTACTTTGTTTATATGCTGTATTTTGCTATTCAGGGTTCAATCTTTCATTATACTGTATATAATAGAGGCAGCCTTGGTACAGTATTATTCTGATGAAGGTTTAATGCGTTTTGAATTGGATTGTACTACTGGTCCTGATGCAGGGAGGTCTGCATGTTTCTGAGCAGTGCTCCAGCTATTGACAGCTTCTGTTCTGTTGTGTGCTTAAAGGGAGACTCTGTGCCGTCTTGTGCAGCCAGGGTAGGTCAAAGTAACCCTAGCCAAGGTTTAAACCAATTAGAGATGGTCCAATACCCTATTTTGCATCCCGATACCTGAACCTGCGTATCGGCCGATACCGAGTACTGATCTGATACCAGTGTGTCAGACATCTTTTTGTGTGTTAACAGTGGTATACTTAGGGTTGGGCATCATTTTGATTTTAACAATTCTGACTCCAATTCTGGTTCTTATCGATTAAGAGTTTTGCGGGTTGGAGTGGAAACGAGTCACATGCTTATTTCACAAATAAGAGGAAGTTTTTTTTTTAATGATTCAGTAGTGGTTTGCAGTTGTCAGGGCTTTTTCAATGTAAAATAAACTCACCCGCGAGCTCTGCTTACTGCGCTCCACAGCTGGTACACAACAAGCGCCTGGCTGCTTAGGTAAAACAAAATTTGCACGTTTTAAATTTGGAAGCGATGATCGGAGTTGAAATCAAAATCCTCTAAACGATTGCAATAAAGTAACGATTCTACTGGAATTGTAATTTTTGAAACGACTCAAAGTAACTCAAACCTAGGTATACTACTATCCCTGTATGGATGTGATATATCTTGTTTTATTTTTTGTTTTTAAGATTATTTTTGGGGCATTTTTAGGCCTGTATTTGACAGGACAGCTGAAGAAAGAGGGGGGGGGGGGGGGAGAGAGGGATGAATGACCTGCAGCAAAGGGCCGCAGGTCGGAGTCAAACCAGAACCTAATGGGTTGAGGAGTATACCTTTTTATATATGGGCGCCCGCTCTACCAACGGACCAATCCGGGCGCCCGTGATATGATTTCTATTTTTGTTGCACGGCCTGTCTCAGGTTAAACTCTTTGAGTTTGTTCATGTTTCTCAAACAATGATTGCCACAGAACGTTCTTTTATCATCCAGTTTGACAGTCAGTAATAATGGAAAAAGAACATAAATTAACTACTTTAACGTTTATCCAAGGCTTTATTGTTTATGGGGATCGGTGCATAAACTCCAGTACTTCCCTATACCAGCGTTGTAGGCAGTGTCGGAGGCGATACTGATACTAGTATTAGAACCTCTCTAATATCAATCTGTGCATAGTAAGAAAGTGTGAGAAAGTTTTGCTACTGGGGAAAAAGGTAGTGAGAAGGGGCTATTTTCTTTGTAAGAGAATAGTTTTGTTAATGTTTCCTAGAAATGGTGTGAAAATGAAATTACATACTTTGTTGCAAGAGCTGTAGCATTACGTGTCTTTTCAATACAAGTGAACTGCCTACTGCGACCTCGGAGAAGGAGTTTCTGTTTTCATTCTTCAGATACCGCTTAATTGGCATTTTTTTCTTTTCTTCATATCTCCATCTTTTTTTTAAAGGCTTTCTGGATCCTGAAAAGAAGCTTTTCTCTCACCGGATCCTTTCCAGAGATGAATGCATCGACCCTTTCTCCAAGACGGGGAATCTTAGGTAAGAATTGCCTCCTGCTACCCTGCGCCCATCCACTCCCTAGACATTATTTAGCTCTGCTTTGTTTTAAAGCAAAACTAGACTTTTTGTATTGATAAAACCTAGGTATGTCTCATTTGTTTTGTTTTTTTACAAGGTATTGATTGTTGATTGTTTCTTAGCTTCTGCAACCATTTATATCATGAACAGTCTGTCTATATGTCCATATTGTCAGTGACTGTAGACGAGCACAATAAGTAAAGATCAATTATTCTCTCTCTGTGTTAGTAATGAACGGTTGTCGATGACATGTTGCAAAAAACGTGTGTGTGTGTGTATGTATGTATATTATATGTGTGTGTGTGTGTGCGTGTATGGGTATGGACTAGGGTTGCGCACTGAAACGCGGTCCCAATAGGGCACCGGTTCTGACGTAAACGGTAGTAACGAGTCCGAAAAAGAGCGAAACTTTCGGTGCCTGGCATCGCTGCACGGGGCGCTACATTAGCGTTAACTAGTAGCTGGATTAAACACACATGGTTAAAATGCTGACCGCTAACTAAGCAGTGGAACCGGGACGTAACAGTCTGCCGCTGCCTACACAGAGATGGTGCGTTTACTGGAAACTCGCCAGCCCTGTGCTGCATTTTAAGTTATTGTAAATTACCCTTTTCCCACCTGGTGCTTGTTTTTGTCGTTTACCAGCAATTTACTGGTGAAATAAGTCATTGTTATAAGTTATTGTTATTACATTATTAATCATTTCATTTTGACCATATGGCCATAGCAATAAACAAGACGTTCTTTAAAGTCGTCTGTCGTTTTGTGCTCCTTTTTTATAATTTATATTCTATACATTACAAATAGGGCTGGGCAATATATCGATGTTGTATCAATATCGCGATATGAGACTAGATATTGTCTTATATTTCGGAAATATGGCAATATGGCAAAAGTGTTGTCTTACCTGGTTTTACAGGCTGCATACATAGTGATATCATTTTCTGAACTTACCAGACTGTTCTAGCTGTTCTATTATTTAAATAATTTCTGGAGAATATTTATCATCAATCTCATTGTGTAAATAACATTTTGCTAAGGCACCAACAGTAAACCATGCAATATCGTCGCAATATCCGCATCGAGGTAAGAATATTGTGGTATTTGATTTTTTCTATATTGCCCAGTCCTAATTACACATACGTTATATATTTTGGTTCAGGCACCGTTTTAGCGCCGGTACCAGAAAAAAACCAAACGATACCCAACCCAAACATGGACTTACTGCAAAACACAATCAGTCACTAGACAATTACTATAGTCAAAAGAGACACATACCAGCCTCACAGTCTTTATCTGGGGGGGAAAAACACTTTGGACATGTGTCAAAAAGTTTTGCTAGTGTCTTGTGGTTTTCCTGACAGGAATCTTTTCCCCTGCGGTGACTCCATGGTCTCCATAATTGACGACAGAGAGGATGTGTGGAAGTTTGCACCCAATCTCATCACTGTGAAGAAATACATCTACTTCCAGGGCACAGGGGACATCAACGCGCCCCCTGGATCACGGGAAGCTCAGATGGCAAAGAAAGGTACAGTGCCCACCCGGGGCATTTTGGCATCTTTCAACCAGGACCCTATTTCCCCATGTGTCAGTGTCGTAAGTGACTAATGTGAACAAAAGTCTTTGTAATTGGTCCAGTGTTGAGCGCGACCGCTGTAACCGGCAGCGCTCTTGCTTTATACACGACCAATTTCCAAGATTGTCGTTCCCATCAGTCACTTGGACACAAGAATGTGGTAAAATAGGATCCAAGGTTGTAAAAAAACAAACAAAAACAAAGTTACCCTTTGATAACATGACACATTTGTTGAAAGACCCTGCAATGAAAAAAAATAGCTGGCAGTTTATGTAACACTGAGGGTCAAATGGACAAAAATGCCCGGTCCAGTGAATGGTTTCCAGTGCTGTGCACGTTCCCCTGTGAGAGGCACTATTAGCTGTTGGCAAGCAAGTCCGTCCAGTGGCTTCACTGATCTCTGGCTGCTCTTCTGGGATCTTAGTGCTAATGATGAATGTTACACAGTCCAGTACATAGTTGGACATAGAGGCACAGCGTTCTCTGCACTGTCTCACTGACACTGAGCTTTAAAACCAGGCGAATAGCAATAGAACCAATTCTGGTGCAAAATGTAAAAAGTCAATGTAATTTATTTGGCTATGCATCACTTTTTTTTTATACACTATGCCGCTGACAACGACTACATCACATCCATTTGTAGCAAACCAGACCAGCAGAAAATCCATTTTATGTACTAGCGGGGAAATCCAGACCCAAATCCGAGAGGATTAAGGGTCTGGCATCGAGTAATGAAAGTCCCCCATATCGAGGGGCGGCACCAAGCGTGCATTTGAAAACCTCACTGCACGCAATCGGATAACTCTACCACCAATCACAACAACACACAGTGTGACGTATCCAGAGCCCCTACGCTTAGCGGAGCGGAGCTAACTGCTAGTTTGTGTATTTTATTCAAATGATAACTACTTAGGTTCCATGGTCATATACTTTATTATAGAGTGTCACTCAGCCCGGACCCAAACAGTAAATACTCATCAACTGCATTCATGTTCAGCCAGCGTCCTGAGCCTAGACCCCTCTATGGACCAACCATCATTAGTCAAAGGTACCTGTCAATAAATAATGATAAACTGTCCTACAGGGGTCTAACATTTTCACCACAATACAGACATGTCCCTCTGCGATGAACTCCTATAGGGAATCCTCTCAAAGACAAAGTGTTATTTTCATCATTATCATAGCAGGAAACAAGCTGTTTGGAGCCAGCCAGCGTGTCTCCTTGGGGACTTTTGTCGGACCCCCTCATTTACACCCACTCTCGAGCTGTCACATCAATTAGTGATAACTCGTGGTTGTACTGAGCCCATGTTACAACAGCTGCCAGGCTCAGTAATGGGCCTTTTTATTGTTGCTACATTGAGGAAAGACCAGAGAGTTTGCCCAAAGCAGATTTGGTCCAATGCAAATACAACCCTAAATACTATTTAGAGTTGCACTTGTATTTTTGCACTATGAAATAAAGATACCGGTTCAATATTAATGACATGGAGTTCTAAAAGTAATACAAAACATATACATTTTGAAATAAAATGATTTCTGTTGTCGGCAGGTGACGCATCATTCAACAACATATTAGGTAGGCACATTCTAAAACGGCATTATTGATTTTTTTTCATTTTGTGGGCACAGTGGTGCAGCACAAGAGACTGTAGCACAATATTGACATACACCGTGAATACATTTGGCTTGTTATCATCCTCAACTGACGCCATCTGGTGCATTATGAGATGTGAAATATGATATCACACACACACTGTATCAATGACTGTCCTGTAGACTGTCAGCCACTCTTAATATTCAGATGCGGCAAACAATGGAAGTCTAAAGTTCTTTGTTTTTGAGGATGTATTAAACACAAAGTCAAAGTTTTGCGCGGATCTGATTTGTTGCCCTCGTACATTCTGAAGGCCGGTGTCCACTGGCCCGTGCCGGCTCTCCGTGCACTGCTTCTCAGACTATTTAGCTGCCCTCTCCTTTGCATCCAGCTCACTGGTTCCAAGTGACACAGTACACTCCACTTAATATCACTGATGGAAGTTGGGCAGAGTTTACAGTACATCTTCCTTGTCATACAAAAGAGGAGTGGATACTTTTCCTCCAAAAAAACAGAATTCTTCTTCTTATTTGTCAAGATTGACTTTCTCAGTATCATTAGACATTACTCTGTGTTGTTGACAGGTTAGCACTTGAGAATTTTATTTTCACGCGCAAATAGTCACTTTCACTGGAATGACCCAGAGGACTTGGATTTCCCATAGAGGAGGATTCTACACCAAGAGTTGATGCCAATGCGGGCAGCCCCTCCCAGACTGGGCTGCCCCCTGGAGATTAGATGATTAGACTAGATTGCACTTGTGTGAAATGTAAGGAAGGTTATTACTAAGTGGTTTATAATCACAGGATCCCCGACCTTCCAGAATATATACATGCTAAGTACAGGGTGAAAAGGGCCATAACTATAACTGCAAAAATCCATTATGAAATAAAAGCATACTTTTGAAAAAAAGACATTGTGAACTTAATAGAAGTCATATAAAACTCTTAGTATGAAAATGAAAAGGATAAAATAACATCTTATAATGAGTTGGGTTAATAATTTCTTTTGTTTCTTCACAAATTGTTTTTCATGTGATTAATTATTTCATAGTTATTTATCCAATATTGAACACTTTGGAGCTCCTTGGATGTCAGGATGGGAAACTCGCCAGCATCCTTTCATCTTTAGAACTGTTCTTACTGTCACCTATTGATTCTGATGCGTGTGTCCCTGAATGCAGCGTAATTGCTTTGTCTTCGTCCAGCAGGAGGCCCGTCCAGTCGGCCAGCGGAGAGCACCGAACCGGGAGGAACACTCTGCGCCGATGAGCAAAATAACGGGCTCAGTAAAAGGCCCAAAGACCAGAACCCTTCTGGAATCGAAGAGACCACAACATCTCAGTCGTCTCAGGAAGTACCGACAAATGAACGGACACATCCCACAGGGGTTGTGGAGGATGAGTCGGGACGAGGCAAAGGAAAGTCCGAAGCTCAGGTGGGAGATAGAACAAATGCTAAGGAAGATGATAGCAACAGGACACTGGTGACACATGAGGCGCAGGACAGTGCCAACTCATCGGCGCCAAGCCATGGGTCCAATAACTTGGACTTTGACCTTTCCAGTGACAGTGACAATGACTCCATCACAGAAAAGCCCCCCTCATCAGTGAGTGATAGCGAGGCCAAGTCTTGCCAGGCAAAGAACTCCGGGCAGGAAGGAGTCACGCAAGAGCCTGGGGACGGGGCAAGGGAAGGGGACAGTAAAGGCGGGAGTGAAGCAGAAACCAGTTTAGACCCAGCAGAACCTTCAGGAGTTCTTCTCCCAGACCCCGAGCTGGGAAATGGCTGTTCAGATAGGAGAGAGCCAGAAACTGAGTCCCAGAACAGTGAACAGTCTGGGGTGACCATGGGCGAGGAGCTGCTGGACCAGAGCATGGAGGACGAGGAGGACGAGGAAGAGGAAGAAGAAGCTGATATCGACCAGGACGATCACCTGATCTACCTGGAGGAAGTTCTGGAAAGGATCCACGCCGAGTACTACGCACGATACGCGGCCTATCTGAGGAAGGAGACCTCGGAAACACCGGACATTCGCAAGATTGCCCCGGAGCTGAAAAGCAAGACGCTGGAGGGCACGACGATAGTGTTCAGTGGCCTGTACCCGACCAACTACCCCATGGAGAGAACCCGTGAGTTCTACCATGCCAAAGCACTGGGGGCCAAGATTAGCAAGAACCTGGTTCTTAGCTCCCAAGATCCCAGTCGGACAACGCATCTCATCGCAGCTAGAACTGGTATGTAGAAATGTGTAGATGCTGTTCAACAAGCATACAATATTAGCATTATCTGTGGCAAATTTGACAATTAATTGATCTTTCCAAACTTCTCACTGTATAATTTTCCAACAAAAAATGTAGTATTAAACACAAGTCCTTTTATTAGAGCCAGGATGGTACTGAATTTGGAGGATTTATATATTTAGAATTACCTCAAAACTACTTTAAGTACTTTTTTGGGGGGTGCCTGGGTAGATCACTTTGGAGAGCGTGCCCCCCATGTACAGAGGCTCTGTCCTTGCCATAGCGACCGCGGTTTTGATTCTGACCTGCCGGCCTTTGCTGCATGTCATCCCACTCCCCCCCCCGCTTTCATGTCGAAGCTTTCCTCTCAAATAAATGATTTAAAAAAAACTACCTATCTTTTCTGACATGCATGTTGTCATTTTTGTTCATTTTACTGAATATAGTTGAGGTATTTTTTTTTTTTTTATAGCCATGTGCTCGAACCTTCCTTAATTGGTGCCATTCATGCTTTACTAATTGGGCTAGAATTCAAGAGAGGTCATGCAAGGCTTGTTCAAATGCCGGCCGGGCGTACTGGCATATTGGCCGATTTGTGTGTCCGAGATAATTGAGATTGAATCCACTGCATCGCGATGAATGCATCTCAAAGTCGGCCATTCCATTGTGAAGGGCTCTGGTTAACATGCTGTCTAAGTACAGGGTGTACGGGCGTACCACTATTGAGGTGAGGTCCTGGTTCAGGTCCTGGCAAAGCAGCATCGGCAGGTGTGTTTGTATTAGCAGCCCCTGTGAGGAGCTAGCCAGGAATAGCAGACTCCACCACGCTCCTTTTTATTGAGATATAATTACAGAATGTAAATACATAATTGCATAAATATTGCAGAACCAAATGCAATTTGATTTGATGAAAATCTTAAATGAGTATAATTGTAGCTCATTTTTTTAATGCTGATAATTAATAGGGGAGTCACGATTCTCCAAATCCTTGATTCGATTACATTTTCGATTCTAAGGTCACGGTTCAATTTGATTGTCTATTTTGACATTTATTAATTTTTTGGATTGGACTTTTATGCTATATAATATCTGACCTTTGTTTACAGTTAGGACTGGGGCAGTTATTGCATTACTGCAATACAGCGGTCACTAGTAATAATAAATACGCGGCGATGACATCACCGCGTATTTATTATTACTTTTTGCTCGTGGAAGTAAAAGGAGAACGGATTTTGTTTGACAAGAAAAATAACGAAGCCAATAGTCGGTGTGTAGTTATCATCATCGGCAGTTTTCTATCCTAAATTAAAGAGTTTATGGAGAGAGAAAAAAAACTTAAGTTGCTTTTCAATTTGATCAAAATTGCAATATAGACAAGTGCAATATCCAAAAGGCAGAATATGTGTCAAACCATTCTGATTGAAGGGGTGTGGTGCTGCAGAGACGACCCGGCCTACACATTGATTGTTTGGTACAAATCCTCGCAAAACTCCCACGTTTAAAAAAATGTAATATTGTTCAACGCAAATGAGAATAATGATCATCCCCTCCAATATTGGGAATCATATCGCAATCACAGTATCAGTCCAAAATAATTGCAATTAGATATTTTCCTCCTGCTGCCCTGCTTTTGGTACAAGTTTTTGATTGTAAGGGGAAAACCTGTTCTCATCCCTGTTGTCTCGCCCCCCCCCCAGGGACCGAGAAGGTCCGTCAGGCCCAAGGCTGCAAGCACCTCTATGTTGTCAACCCAGACTGGCTGTGGAGCTGTCTGGAGCGCTGGGAGAGGGTGGAGGAGCAGCTGTACCCCCTAAAGGAGGACTATTCCAAGACGCCAAGGTAAAGGAGAGCTTTACTGGGATTGTGGTGGCACCTGGATCGGGGCTGCAGCTGCTCCCTTGATCCTGCTCGACGCCCACTGCTGCTGCTCCCATTATTTAAAGTCATAGTTCTATTGTCTTTACTGTTACTATAACTGCCACTGCACACCATGTCCCCACTGCTATAATCACAGTCATTGTAGTTAGGTTATTTCGTTCTCTCTCTCTCTCTCTCTCTCTCTCTCTCTCTCTCTCTCTCTCTCTCTCTCTCTCTCTCTCTCTCTCTCTCTCTCTCTCTCTCTCTCTCTCTCTCTCTCTCAATTCAGTGGGGCTTTATTGGCATATAAGTTTCAATAACAATGTTGCCAAAGCATCAACATACAATTTTTCCAAATATTTGGACATAACACGAATAAAAAATCATATGAACATTAACATGATATTATCTTAACTATATAAATCACTTTACACAGGCCTTTTCTCTCTCTCTCTCGCTCCCTCCCTCCCTCCCTCTCTAAGTTTAAATTTTTTACTTCATTTAGCTTTATTGGCATGACAAACGTACACACAGACAACAAGAAGGAGTAAATACATCTGATAAAATAATACAATAAACGAGAATAATTATGATATAATTGCAAATAAAAAACTAATTATATGCATGTCCCCCACAAGGTATCTCTCTCTCTCTCTCTCTCTCTCTCTCTCTCTCTCTCTCTCTCTCTCTCTCTCTCTCTCTCTCTCTCTCTCCTCACTGACCCACCCAACTGGTTGTGGCAAATAGCCCCCCACCATCTAAAACCTAGCAGATGTGAACTGATAACTTAGAAATAAATACAGATGTTGTGAACATATTAACCGCAAAACATAAAAATCTGAAGATAATTCCAAATCTGAAATCTTATTCTTATCTGGTCTTTTTGCAGGAGTAACAGTCCAGCAGCATTACCTGACATTCAGGGTCCCCTGCAGAAGCATATTTTCCACCCAGCTCCCATCCAGCCCAGACCTCAACCTGCAGCCCCGGAGGTTCGGACCTACGACCCCGTCACAGGGAAGCTGATCCGCAGGGGCCCTCAGGCGCCTCGGGCCCCGTCCTACCTCCAGGCGTCGGGGTCTATGATGCTCTCTGATCACAGAGAGCAGTCTTGTCTCAGGTAGGAACAGATATGGAGCAGTGCAATATAATGATGAAATATTGACGGAAACTTCTTCTTCTGCAGCTGGCGAAACAGCAGGAAATTTATACATGTTAATTAGGAGTTGGCGATAAAATAATATATAATATACATATTATAATATAATAACCAAATATCACGATATTTAAGGGTATATAATATCTGCGTTAATGATGTTCTTGATGATATGACGAAGTACTTATTGTAAATGTATATGTGTTATCGGCCGCCCTCATTACTAATGATTGGTATCGTATCAGCCTGGGAAAAAAAAAATCTTATCTGTCAATACTTACTTATCATATTAACAAAAATTTTAGGCATCCTCATAGACTGCATCTAGAAAAACCTTGGGTAGTGCAGGAGGATAGCATGTAAAAGAAAAATGTTATGCAATTTGTGATTCTTATTAGTGAGTATTGACTGCATAATGGCTTATAACAGCTCCTAAAGTCCTTATATTAGGATTTTTGGCTTTTCCCCTTTTACTTTATCATGTTATATCTTTTTTTTGTGCACGTTATAGGTTTACAAAGTAAAGAAACTGACTGGCTAGTAGTCCTTACCTAGGTACTGTCAGGACCCTCATACTCTGCTCCTGACTGGCTAGTAGTCCTTACCTAGGTACTGTCAGGACCCTCATACTCTGCTTCTGACTGGCTAGTAGTCCTTACCTAGGTACTGTCAGGACCCTCATACTCTGCTTCTGACTGGCTAGTAGTGCTTACCTAGGTACCATCAGGCCCCTCATACTCTGCTTCTGACTGGCTAGTAGTCCTTACCTAGGTACCGTCAGGGCCTCATACTCTGCTTCTGACTGGCTAGTAGTCCTTACCTAGGTACTGTCAGGGCCTCATACTCTGCTTCTGACTGGCTAGTAGTCCTTACCTAGGTACTGTCAGGGCCTCATACTCTGCTCCTGACTGGCTAGTAGTCCTTACCTAGGTACTGTCAGGGCCTCATACTCTGCTTCTGACTGGCTAGTAGTCCTTACCTAGGTACTGTCAGGGCCCTCATACTCTGCTTCTGACTGGCTAGTAGTCCTTACCTAGGTACTGTCAGGACCCTCATACTCTGCTTCTGACTGGCTAGTAGTCCTTACCTAGTTACTGTCAGGGCCTCATACTCTGCTTCTGACTGGCTAGTAGTCCTTACCTAGGTACTGTCAGGGCCCTCATACTCTGCTTCTGACTGGCTAGTAGTCCTTACCTAGGTACTGTCAGGGCCTCATACTCTGCTTCTGACTGGCTAGTAGTCCTTACCTAGGTACTGTCAGGGCCCTCATACTCTGCTTCTGACTGGCTAGTAGTCCTTACCTAGCTACTGAGCATGTTCGACACCTAACAAAGATGGAACAGAGGTGAGATGTCCCACTCTGTCGCTAAAACAGAGAGCTCGTCCAGTACAACAAATATATGTTTTTTTTTGAAAATGAAACCATAAAAAACCTATTCTGATATAACCTAAATACAATTATGAATCTGAAAATGAGCATAATATGAGCACTTTAACATGTATTAGTTTGTCCGTTGGGCCTGATTTCCACCCCTCCCTCCTCTGGGAAGCTGTTGGTGTAGTGCTACACTACATTATGAATTACTCTCAGTGGAGACATGCAACTATCCTTTTTAATTTTATGGATAGTTTATAGCATTGGATGGCAGGGAGTGTTTATCGTAGCTCCCAAACGAGCCTTCAAACTCGTGTTGTACTTTTAATTTGCATCTGCGCTCTGGGTCATAAATAAGAGCACATGGAAATCCACCCTGCGTAATACTGTACTACTTAGGGAAAAACTCATAGTCTGTCTCATTTTGGATACTTACATGCAGTGCGTTGTGCACACTATGTTCTCACTTGTGTAGTGTGTAAATTTCAACAGGTTAGTATAAAAAAACAACAACACTTGTATAAATTACATTTCTATAGTTTGTAGCGACATATTGAAAAAGACACTCCGATTTCTTTTGTGTCAGACAAAAGAAAATATCTGTTGAAAACTGCACTTAAAAATATAACTTTTTCTTTTTTGAGTGGTGCCTTTTATATTCAATTCAATGTTCAATTTGTTCAATAAAAGAATTTTGGTAAAGTTTTCAAACACCCAGTTTGTTGTATTTTAGCAGAATACTGAAAGCAGAAGTGATACAGAACTGAGTGCACTTTAATATCTGTTTATTTATCAATATTGTTATTTCAATAGTCAACGTCCTCCCACATCGCATATTTCCCCCACATCGTGCAGCCCTACATGGGAAGGTAACATGTTTACATGTGCATAATTTTATGTAATTTCCCTAACAGCCTCCATCGAGACGCTGTGACTCGAGCTGGACAGTCACGGTGGCTTAAAATGTTTTTGAAGTGAATATTATCTGTGAAGATTCTTTGTAATTAATAGTCACGAGCATAACATTGGCCCACATAATTCATGGATTAGAGGCACTGGAGTTTGCAAACTTAGATGTAATCATCAAAGAAGTGTTCAATTAGGCACTGCCAAGAGGACCTTTTTACATCTAATGAGCCTTTACAGAGACAAAGCCTTCCCCCTTCCCATTGTTAACCCTCGCTCTTTCACCCGCCATCACACATCCGCATATTGGCTGTTGTGAAGGAATGTGCTGATTGTGTCGTTTTTGCAAATTCCTGTGGAGATTATTATAACACAAGAATGCATGTAAAAGTAGAACACACAAATGAGATGGAAGACCTCCTTATAGAACAATGTAAATACATATTGATTTTCAGAGATACAATCACGTATATTAACTCAGTTGATGATAGATTCTTCAGTTTATTCAATTTTTTTTGATTAATTGATTGGATCGATTAAGTGGCACCCCCCCATCCCCATACAATTTCATCTACTTTTGATCTATGATACTAATGCTATTGATAGTGTATATAGAGACAATAGATGTTGTTACCTAGCTCACAGAAGAACAAATCTGATATCTTAATTCTATCCTTTTAGCCGACTTGCTACTTAGTCCATGTATTTAGCTCCACTGGGGCAGTTTACGTTCATAGGGCGCTATTTTAGCGATCTAAGCGCATGGCGTGAAAGGCCAGCCGCAGGTACGTTTAGGGCGTGCGTGTAATAGTGGGTGCTCGCTGTGCACGAGCCTAGGCAGTTAAAATAACAATGAAATGCTGCTACAGATTTTGGACCAGGTTTTTTTTGGGGGGGGGTCAATGGCGCAATCACTTCCTGCTGCCTCAAGATAGCAATACGCCCAGAATGCACCTGAACATACCTCGCTATAAGACCAGCACGCCCAGAATGCACCTGAACACACCTCGCTGTAGGACCAGCACGCCCGGAATGCACCTGAACACACCTCCCTGTAAGACCAGCACGCCCAGAATGCACCTGAACACACCTCCCTGTACAACCAGCATACCCAGAATGCACCTGAACACACCTCCCTGTAGACTAGCATACCCAGAATGCACCTGAACACACCTCCCTGTAAGACCAGCACGCCCAGAATGCACCTGAACACACCTCCCTGTAAGACCAGCACGCCCAGAATGCACCTGAACACACCTCCCTGTAAGACCAGCACGCCCAGAATGCACCTGAACACACCTCCCAGTAAGACCAGCACGCCCAGAATGCACCTGAACACACCTCCCAGTAAGACCAGCACGCCCAGAATGCACCTGAACACACCTCCCAGTAAGACCAGCACGCCCAGAATGCACCTGAACACACCTCCTAGTAAGACCAGCACGCCCAGAATGCACCTGAACACACCTCCCAGTAAGACCAGCACGCCCATGGGCGCAGGTGCATTTGCTATTTAAACGACGTGGATGCTGGACGGGAAATGGGAAACTGCGTTGATCTTAAACTAACAAAGACACTTGCGTAAGGCTGTACGCTGCACCGGGTGCAAAATAGAACCCTAAGAGTTTTATAAGAGTGGGGGAAAGAAAATGAAAATTCTACTTGTCGCAAGTTTTTTGCGACAATTTTTTAAACAGATTATTTTCCTTAGAATCAGTATTTTGTTTACATTTTGTTTTACCAGTTATCCACCTAAATATTTTCGGTTTTATACTGTACCGCTTACAGCGACTGCATCATATCAGTTTCTAGCAAAACAAAACGAAAGCTGAAAAAGCTGTAAATCCATGTTCTGTACTACTTTACAAATGACATAAATGTCAGACTTACTGACTGACATGTGATGTGCATTCTTCTTAGAAAACAAATAGTTTTTATAGGAACGTCTCATGATATATTGTCTCTAGAAGTTCATTATTCAACTTAAGTTTTTGTTAAAGAAGGAAAGAAAATTAGGCTTTTAGGTGTTTTACACTGATTTGGTTGCTTTTGTGCCACAGGGGAACTTCACAGAGTCAGCAAGACGACGCAGCGGGGTCCAGCCAAGACGAGGAGCAGCCGGGGCCGTCTCGTCGGAAGCGGCAGCCGAGCATGTCGGAGAGTATGCCTCTGTACATGCTCTGCAAGGAGGACCTGGACAGCATGGACAGAGAGGTAAGCCCAACACAAAACGGAAAGCGCTCACACAGAGTGGGAGAGGGAATAGGCTTAGAAAACAATGATGTTACATGTGGAGCAAGGGGGGTCAAACATCCGGCCCGTGGGCCTGAACCGGCCCGCCAAAGGGCCCAATCAGGCCCACTGGATGACTATGCAAAGTGTGAAAATTGCAGAGAAGTACCAAATTTACCACGTTAATCTTGGCAAATGTCCGAGTTCTTTTTCTGTAAATATACAACTCTATTCTTAGAAATAGTTTTTTTTCCCAGATCCGTATTGTTATTTTGTTTTTCCTACAATGGCCTTAGAACACCGTCGTAGCAGAAGTAACTTCCATTTGCCAACGTCAAGCTGAGAAGAAACTCTGTGGCAGATAGTTTCTGGTCTTTCTGGAGTTGTTTACTGGTCTGGCCCACTTGAGATCAAATTATGGGTGGCCCATGAACTAAAATGAGTTTGACAGCCCTGATGTAGAGCCTTTGCCCACAGGGACAGAGATTACAAGGTGGTCTTCACGAAAAACTGTAAGAGACTGTATATACGGATACTAAGGCATTCGAATACTCATCAGTAACTCCTGTGTTGTTTTCCCAGGGTTACATTTCCATTGTGACCTCACAGCAGGGCATAAGTGCATCCACCTGCAATATTATTGAGCGGCATTGAAGGGCCAAACTGTGCCAGTCCCCACAATCAAACAAGCTTTGTTGATGTCACCATACGCATCTTGATTTTGCGGACGTCTTGCTGTGTTTCACTGAGTAGATTCAAAGCTCCTGTTCAGAGGAGTCCTCGCCGTTTCCTGTTCCTAACTCTACCTGACAAGAGTCTTCTGATTAGGGTTGGACATTTGAGAGTCTTCTGATTAGGGTTGGACATTTGAGAGTCTTCTGATTAGGGTTGGACATTTGAGAGTCTTCTGATTAGGGTTGGACGTTTGACCTTAACGATTCCAATTCCAATTATTCCTTTCAATTCCTGTTTCTTATCGATTCTTTAAGCAGAAATTTTTATTAGTATTAGTTTTTTTCAGTTTTCCTGGGCTTTTTCAGTGTAAAATCAATCCACACTTCAGAGCGCCGCTTACTGAGCTCCATGGCTGCAACACAACAAGTGCCTGGAAGTACGGGGGCAGTTACGGAAACAAAAACCTGTTAAATTTGGAACCGATGACCGAATTCATTACCAAATTTTCAAAAAGATTCCATTAAAAAAAGAATTCCTTCAGTTTCAGTAGGGTCCAAGCACTGTAGGTTCTCAGGCCCCAAAAAAACAATTCCACTGGAATCGTAATTTTTAAAACGGTTCCAAGTTGGGACCGGTTCTCGATGCCCAATCCTACTTCTGTATTGATGATGGAGCGGTAATTAAGTCTTTATTTAAAAACTGTTCAATATTTGTGAAAGTGACTTCATGTAACTTTAACATGTTTCTTAAACCGTGTCATTTTCCAGCTGATGATCATAAATAAGTAAAAAGAGCGCTATTTTTATATGGTTTTCATTAACACCCAGGTCCGATTTTCCCCGCAACGACGGCGCAACAATTCAATTCAGTTCAATTCAATTTTATTTATAGTATCAATTCATAACAAGAGTTATCTCAAGACACTTTACAGATAGACCACTCTCCAGAACTTACAAGGACCCAACAGTTCTAGTAGTTTCCTCCAGAGCAAGCAACAGTGCGACAGTGGCGAGGAAAAACTTCCTTTTAGGCAGAAACCTCGGTCAGACCCAGGCTCTTGGTAGGCAACAGAGTCCACATTCTGACGGTAACAGATTTCGGTGTAACACCGGAAAAGCCTGAGTTAGGGTATCCAGCCAGGTAAAAGGTAGCAGGAGATTTTCCGATATAGGCCTAACAAATTCAAATTTTTATTATTATTTTTAAATTATATTTGATTTGTTATCTGCTCTAGTTATGGCTGATACTGGGTCAGTACCATCAAAGTAAAAAAGCTAAAAGCCAAACGGGAGAGCGAAAGACAATGGACATATCCTGAGTCACACTCTGCCGGGCTATTAACAGATGGAGACAATTACGTAAATGATTCAAAACCCCAAACTGGTGCTCAGGTATGTAATACATCTATTTCCTTCATGAATTAACTTCAGATATGGTTATACATCAGTAGCCGACATTGGCGCTGACGTTTTATTCCTTATAGTCCATGTTTGTGCATTTGTGTAGAGCGTCTGTGGGTTTCATATAATGCGCTATATTTATCTAAGTTGTTATTAATACGTTGGTTGCTTCAACAAACACCTAGTGCTTTGGCTCATGACAAAGATACCCGGTTTAGCTCACGATACATCCAAAGTTCTTGAGTTACCGTAGGCAACACTGGAAATGGAACGATGCATCTGGAACGTATTCTCTTATTGTAAAGGAATTATTACCTGTCTGTGCGACACATGCATCGGGACTACATGACCTTCCGGTAACACTAACTCCTTGAAATATTTTAAAATGAAAATGAGAGTAATGATACAAAAATCCTCATTCTCTCCAATATTGTGAATATCGGTCTCCTTTTGTAATATATATATATATATATACTTTTTTTTTTTGCCATCCTTGGGAGGCAAGTGAAGTGATTACTGATGTCTGAGAGCTGTGCACCTCCTGCCTCGATAATACTCTTTAACAGAGTCTAAATTCATCTAGTGCTTCGGGGGGGGGGGGGGTGTATGGGACATAAAGTAAAGTCACGTATTGGTTAGTGTTGAAAGAAATCTCTTTTTCATAAAAATAATAATCATGGGAATATGTCGTTGGAAAGCTGCATAATCTAAAAAGTTAACACTATGTGCAATATGCTGTACTATTAACTAACTATGTATACAGTACTGTCTGTATATGATTTTAAATCTGATATAGGGCTGCATGATTAATCTAATGGCCATCGCGATGTCACTCTGTCGTTACATAACCGCAACAAATGAGCGATTTTAGTAAACAAAAAGGTTTGCTGTGTCTTTGTTCAAAGGACTTTAAGTTTCAAATATTAAGTTTGTAATTTCATACATTTTATTAATCAGAACTTTAATATATTTTGATGTTCCACTGTTCTGTTACATTATACATTACATAATACATATGTTAAGGAATTCTCTTTATGTTTTGTTACACGTTTTTGGATTTCTTTTGGATTTTTTAAAAATACATTTCGGCAGATTTTTCAGAATATTAAATATTTGTATTGGTATCGGTTGGTACCTAGTACAAAGTATATTTGGTAACCTAATCCCTAGTTACTAAATTACAAATATATTTGGTGTCATTCTTCATAAGGTCAAACAACGTGTATTATCAAAGAGGTTAACCTGGTATTATTTTAATAGAATTTGTTTCTTATGTGTTGTTTATTATCATTTTTACTGTTTTGCAGAGCTGTCTATTTTTTTGTTGACATTTAAAAAAGTATTTCACATTTTTTGTGTATGGATGTCTTTTTATGCTTGTTTAATTTGTATGTTTAAGTTGAGACTTCAAATTACATCGCAATCGTTGCATTGTAAATCTCAGTTGCAATAGGACTTTTTCTTAAAATCATACTATATATTAAGTACTGTATATGATTTGGATGATTATAGCCATCATGCAGATGCACAAGTCAATGTTTCTATATAATAATATAATATATAACAATGGATGAAATGGCTGTGTGTAATTTGACTGGTGCACCGGGATAAGGATAGCAGCACAGCTTATTTGTCCTCAGAACAAGTAGATTATTAATAACCTTGTTACATAAGCAGTACACAAAGTGTCTTAAAAGAACTTTCTTCACTCACTTCCAGTGCCTAACTGCTTATTCTGGCTCTCCAGTCTACCTGTATCACCCAATGCCTTGACAGGCAGGAAGGGGGGGGGAGACCGCAGTCTTAATGGGCGGCTGTGGCTCAGTGGTAGAGCGGTCGCCTGCCAATCGTTGTTCGATCCCTGGTCCTGCAGTCCCATGTCCAAGTGTCCTTGACACTGAGTTGCCCCCGATGCTGCCCCATCGGAGTGTAAATGTGTGTGAGTGTTTATCTGATGAGCAGGTGGCACCTTGTACGGCAGCCTCGGCCACAGTGTGTGAATGTGTGTGAATGCTGAGTACTATGTTAAAAGTGCTTTGAATAGTTGGTCAGACTAGAAAAACTCTATATAAGAACAGTCCATTTAATATGAATCCCACTGCTTTACTTAAATGTGCCCTTGCCACACATATTTCATGACTTTGTGGTAATGTCTGAAGTTCTACCACGGACTCGGTAACAGTTTTAATGGAAAAGAAATGGTGGTTACCTTGTTCCAAGCCATTCTAACGTGGTATAGAAAGCCTGCAGGAAGACTCCGCTCCCTTTGAACCAGTTCTCAATAATCTACAATGAGCTAGGCTGCGTGACTCTGATTGGCAAACAGCTAGCCAATGAGAGCCTGGCTATCAGCAGCTTTTATCCAGCTCATGAATATTAATGAGCTCAGGCAACATGACGTCAGACTGACCAGCTGTTGTGATTGGTCTGATTTCTCCTCTTATTTCTTTTCACTGGCTAGAGCTGACAGAGGAGGTAGCAGTTCATCTTCACATTCACCACATAACACACACACACACACACACACACACACACACACACACACACACACACACACACACACACACGGACACACGGACACACGGACACGGACCGAAGAGATTTCAAAATATGCAAGAAAAAATGGTTTTGTGTGGCAGGGCACCTTTTAAGCACGTTGTTGGTGCTCTAAACCTTTAGACCGAACACATGTTATAATTCATGCAAGGAAACAGTACTTTGCGTAAAACAAAATTGAACAATCTGGATGTTTGTGTGATTGGTCATGCTATAATGAGAAATGAACTCCCGGTACTCAAACAGCCTGCCCCAGTTGTTAACTCTATTAAATTCAAAAGTAACTTTGGAGCTGCAGGCGACACTGAGTTGGAGAACTGCTGTGCCACATCTTACTGTAAATAGACTCCCCCCCGCACACTCACATGTCTGTGTTTTGAGGGAAATGCATGGCTGCATCCAATATCCTCTAAACACTACCGACCTACAATATTGCCAAAATATTGCCAAAATCCAACCGCTCTATAACCTTTCTCTTTTCTTTCCTTTCTCTTTTCATTTTGTATCAGTATCCCAAAACTCTGAAGATGCTATTGGATAAAATTGCTTTTTGGTGTTTGAGGATAAAGCTAAGACATACTACTTCTACATATTGATTTTACATACATGTTGACTTATAAATTAGAGAATATTTGTCAAGGCCGACCAGCTTTTGCAGACTGACACTTCCTCCGTTCAGTCCTTTGCAATCCTTTCCTTACAGTTTTAGTTCAGTAACAGCAAATAGCTGACATAAAGAAAATCAAATTAAAAAATGAAAAATAAATAAGAGTACTTCTTTGTGATAAATGCAACAAAAAGGTGGCATGGAATTTGAACCCCATGATCGTCCCTTATCGCAACAGTCGTCCATCCTTAAGGTAATTGTTCCTGGTGCTGCTCCATTTGTCCTACAAATACAGCAGCTACGGCAAAAGCAGGACATATTTTCAAAGATCACGTCTGTGTTTGGGCCTACTAGCCATTATGGTGACTGCAGCAGGAAGCAAGCTGGAAATTGTGATTCTATTATTAATCTGGAAATGGTACAATATGTCAGCGGTTGGAGTGAAGCCCTTTGTATGATTGTGTCCAAGCTGGAAGGGTTCGATTGGTTGGACTGACAAATTTTTTCTCTGTCCCCTTTATTTGATCATGTGGTGGTATTTGAAAATGAACGTGGTATTTGAAAGGCATATTCCTCATGATTATTTGAATTAATGCAAATGTTGTCAACATTGTTGACCGCATAGAGGTTATGTGTTCAGTTTTTCATCATGAGCAGATGTTAATGGATATGGATCTGAAATGGATGTGTCCCCACTTAAATGTGTGACGTGTATATTATGGAAACAAGATCTATCTGCCCTCTCATCACTCGGTATAGAAATTATCAGAACTACTGCATTTTCATTCATCTCATCTCAGGACCACAAAGGTCGACCCTTTTTAGTGCTAACGCATGGCGCTTTACGTTTCTGGTGATCAGTACTACTTGTGGATTTAGACATTGCCATGGTAGCATGGATTTGGCATTCAATTTTAATTAAAGCCCCAACCTCTTGCTAATGCCGCACCACGATGGTTGAAGATGTAGCAGGTTAATGAGGTGCTCACACCGGCCACTGTTCCCCAAACACCAGCAGCACGTGTTGGGCAAATGTGACATTTAGAATGCTTGGGTATTAAGCAATTGTAGTTCACCGATAAGCGGTATAAATACAAGTAAAAACAGACTGTCAACCATGTCATGAGCGTTGGCGTTGCACAGTCTGTCCACCAGAGGACGCTCTACAACGTCCCTGTTGGTGATGGCGTTGCATATGTTGTCCACCAGAGGGTGTATATAGAATATATATATATATATATCAGAAATACTTTATTATATATTGTATATGTATTATATATATATATATATATATATATATATGTATATATATGTGTATATGTATATATATGTGTATATGTATATATATGTGTATATATAGTATATATATGTGTATATATAGTATATATATGTGTATGTGTATATATAGTATATATATATGTATATGTATATATAGTATATATATATGTATATGTATATATAGTATATATATATGTATATGTATATATAGTGTGTATATATAGTATGTATGTATGTATGTATGTATGTGTATATATATATATATATATATATGTATGTGTATATACATACATACATACATACATACATACATACAGTATGTACGTGTGTGTATTGTGTGTGTGTGTGTGTGTACACACACACACACGTTTTTTTTTCCAGTTAGCTTAATGGCTGGTTTGATTTGCATTGAGAGATGATTTTATGGAAAGTTCCCCATGCCGATCTCTTGGTATGGTGAAGGGTATGTGATGATGTGGGGGGGTATTTTAATTCAAAGCCCTAGGGAACTTTATCAGGATTTCTCAAAGAAATTAAGTCTTCCAATACCCTTTTAAATTATTTAGTAAAGTTTTACTAAGACTGCACTGAAAATGCAAAGCTACATCAGATTTAAACTAAAATGCATTACACCAACATCCATGTAAAGCCATAACAGCTAGATATGGGAAATGCTGAGATACATGGCAAACAATCTTCGCTACTGCTACTATGTTAGCTAACAATTAACTTGGGTTTATACTTAATTTTCAACAACAACAAAAAATAGCAATCATATTCTGGTTAAAGCCTCTAAAATATCATCATTATAAAGAAATATGAATGGGCAAATAGTGTCCAAGGCAACAACAAAGGTGATACATTTACACAGACTCATTAACACATACAAAATTACCAGGAGTGGGCATTGTAGGACACTCATTTCTCTCAAACACGTAACAGATTGTTTAAGAACAGCGTTGAAACACACAAAAACTAATAGTATGTTTACTAGACACTCTACTGTTGGTAAATTGATCACACCGACCTACTTGATAATGTCATCTTAATCATCACGCAATCTTGATTCTCATGTTAAATCCCAGCATACCAAACAGAACCAGGTGAAAGTACTGCAGCTGGTTTAGTTTTTGTATGCCTATGCATCAGTGTATAGATAAATAAAGACAAGTGGCTAAGCCTTTAAGGGCCTATTCTAAAGTGAAGCCTGTGTAATAGAACATGGTTCATCAATTTGGGATTTGGTGAGGATTTTCTGCCATAATGGAGAGATATTTCCTTCTTTATAGAGCTGTGTAGATTGAATTATTACTTTGTTATCACTATTACTATTACTTCAACTTTCTCCATTGTTATTGCCACTCTTCATTCTAATCCAAACCGGTCGTCAGACACCGCCTACAAAGAGCCTGGGTCTGTCCGAGGTTTCTGCCTAAAAGGAAGTTTTTCCTCGCCACTGTCGCACTGTTGCTTGCTCTGGAGGAGACTACTAGAACTGTTGGGTCCTTGTAAGTTCTGGAGTGTGGTCTACACCTACTCTATTTGTAAAGTGTCTCAAGATAACCCTTGTTATGAATTGATACTATAAATAAAATTGAAATGAATTGACTAATGTGGAAGTAGTACTATTGACTTCTTGCAAGCACAAGTGTTGGATCCTTGTTCCAACACATTTAGTACTCTAGAAAGTCAAAGAAATTGACTCAAAGAAAGGGTAGATGCACTGTATTTCAAATGTCACCCACATTGGAATGCCTTAGCTAAAGGGCAGTCTGTGATGTTCTTAAACACTCTAGATCTTCAAGGCAAAGGGGACGTCCAAGGCTTAATTGGCTGGAGCAAAGTACACATCTGAGGCAGGTAGACAGCCTTACATTTAAATGTCACCAGTGGTTAGGTGCTGGTCAGTTTACCTGCAGCAACATGCGCAGAGATGCCCAGCGTAGAATCACGGTACTGTACCAACTGGATGACCTTTCTTTGGAATTGCTGTTCCCTTGTCGTCTGTGTGATGACAGGGACTGGCTGCATTCTCTTTTATCTCCTGTTTTCAGTTTCACCATAACCCGCCACATGGACTGTCAGTCCTTTTGTAAGATTTTATTAGTCCGATGAGGTTGCCCCATGTAGTAGTATGCACTGGGACTGTCAAATATTCATCAGAGACAAATTTTAAGTGGAACGTCGTGGATATAGACTATGATTATACAGTCAGCCCGGCTAGCTAGTTTTCTCCATTTAGCGTTAACAAACAGAACAATGGCCTAGTTTGCAGATGGCAACATGGCTTTGAATTAGACATGCAAATAGAGATGTTCCGATACCGACACCAGTATCGGTATTGCCTCCGATACTGCCTAAAACAGTGGTATCGGGAAGTACTGGAGTTTATGCAGCAATCCGATACCACGTAATAAAGCCCTAAAGAAAGTCTACCTTAACTTGAGACAGACCGTACAACAGAGATAGAAATCATATCACATCCATACAGAGATAGTAGTATACAGCTGTTGGAGATCATATCATCATACAGAGATAGTAGTATACAGCTGTTAGAGATCATATCATCATACAGAGATAGTAGTATACAGCTGTTAGACATCATATCATCATACAGAGATAGTAGTATACAGCTGTTAGACATCATATCATACAGAGAAAGTAGTATACAGCTGTTAGACATCATATCATCATACAGAGATAGTAGTATACAGCTGTTAGACATCATATCATCATACAGAGATAGTAGTATACAGCTGTTAGACATCATATCATCATACAGATAGTAGTATACAGCTGTTAGACATATCATACAGAGAAAGTAGTATACAGCTGTTAGACATCATATCATCATACAGAGATAGTAGTATACAGCTGTTAGACATCATATCATCATACAGAGATAGTAGTATACAGCTGTTAGACATCATATCATACAGAGATAGTAGTATACAGCTGTTAGACATCATATCATCATACAGAGATAGTAGTATACAGCTGTTAGACATCATATCATCATACAGAGATAGTAGTTTACAGCTGTTAGACATCATATCATCATACAGAGATAGTAGTATACAGCTGTTAGACATCATATCATCATACAGAGATAGTAGTATACAGCTGTTAGACATCATATCATACAGAGATAGTAGTATACAGCTGTTAGACATCATATCATCATACAGAGATAGTAGTATACAGCTGTTAGACATCATATCATCATACAGGATAGTAGTATACAGCTGTTAGACATCATATCATACAGAGATAGTAGTATACAGCTGTTAGACATATCATCATACAGAGATAGTAGTATACAGCTGTTAGACATCATATCATACAGAGAAAGTAGTATACAGGTGTTAGACATCATATCATCATACAGAGATAGTAGTATACAGCTGTTAGACATCATATCATCATACAGAGATAGTAGTATACAGCTGTTAGACATCATATCATCATACAGAGATAGTAGTATACAGCTGTTAAAACATAAACAAATATATTTTACACTGGTATCGGATCAGTACTTAGTATCGGCCGAAGTTCAGGTATCAAAATCGATGACATGAATTAAATATATGATATTGGACCATCTCTACATGCAAACAGTCTACTTAACCTTACCTTACTGTAGTTATTCAGAAGTTGGATAAGCACTGTGACGTAGACTAGAGACTCAGCCATACACCCAGGAAACCAAAACAACAAAAGAGCAGATGGCTCCAGACCATGGCCAATGGGTTGTAGCAAGTCTTGCAAAAAAAAAAAAACACCATATGAAGCTTTTAATGAAAACTTCTTTTAGATGTGAACCTTGTAAGATTAACATCTGTACCTCTCTTCCCAGTTATATCAAAAGGCCACACAGATACTCCTCCAG
The DNA here is from genome assembly GCF_008692095.1 of Etheostoma spectabile. NCBI lineage: Eukaryota > Metazoa > Chordata > Actinopteri > Perciformes > Percidae > Etheostoma > Etheostoma spectabile. Next base: position 29,254,423 of record NC_045740.1, on the reverse strand, counting down.
TTTGACCTCAGATGATCTGCGATGAGTCTTATCCCTTACTTAAAAGACAACATTGCCTGGAGTGCCGGGTAGCAAAGCAGATAGCATTAAGGCTGAGTACTTACCGCAGCAGCCTGGGTCCCGGTCTGGCTCAGGGCCCTTTGCTGAATTGCCTCCCCTCTCTCTCCCCACTCTCTCCCTTTCCTCTCTGTCACTATCCAAATAAATCATAACATATCTAAAACATATCTAAAAAGGCAACATTACCTTGGTAGGGGTGGTGGGTAGACCCCAACGATAATTATTTGGTTAGCTAAAAATCCCTAACATTAATTATTTGTAGTTATTTAGTTCTCACTACAATAATATGATAATAATTTGTTTTATTGTCACAACAGAACAGAGGAACATTAAACTGTATTAAAGTTCTGATAAATAAAATGTATAAAAAATACAAACTTAAGCTATAAAGCTTAAAGTCATTTTGAACAAAAACACTAACAATCCCAGAATGCTATGTGGACTCCCCAGACCCTCCTCCGCAGCGCTGTAGAGGAAGGTCCGGCTATGCGAGACTACGTACAGTATGTGATCCTTCTGTATGTTGTATTTGTGCAAGCGGCTCCTTTCATGTTAGTCATTTGACCCATTATGTCATAATAACATTGCCAAGGGCAGCATTATTACATCAGGGCATCCGACTATACAAGCGCAACATAAAGAACAGTATGATTTCAGCAAGTACTGACTCTTGATTTGCTGTCATAACTCCACCAATGAACAATCTATTAAAAAGTAAAAACATAGTCGTTCTGAAGAAAGGAACAACAGACCTTTTTATGGCAGACATTTTGACTCACCATAGGAAGAAGAGCAAATGTGATTCACATTTTATAAATGATGGTTTAGTTCCATTAGCTCAGTCAGAGATATGGATTGTCTTCGCTCTCCATTACTTATTCCCTGCCTGTAGGCTACATGATTCAATATGTAATGATATGTTAATAACTAAGATTATACTATGGGTTTTGTACACCGCAATCCCAAAATTGAGCTCCTTTCCCCGTTTCACTTTTAACCTGTTCAGACTATAGTTCCCGGCAACGGGAAGTTTGAGACAATGTTTTCTTCAGTCATAAATCGCAACCCTTAAATCTTCATAAACACGCTCATTTAGCACATCATTTGAAAGCTTAAAGTCTCATGATTCCATCAAAGCAAAACATATGGCCTTCTTATGGCATTTCACCATTTCATCAAATAATAATTACTTATTTCTATTAATTTATGTATGTAGTTAATTCAGGTATATGTGTGAGTGATCTGGATGTATTTTTGTGTTTAAGAAGTTTTGTATTTTGCACTTTTTGGGCTTTTTTTAGAAATAAGAAATAAGAAAAACGCACAGACATATTTGTAGAAATAAATTCATATAAAATCCATTTTATAAGTCATTTTGTTTCTGGAGTTTTTCTGTTCTAAGTTGAGACATGTGGCCAGGGTACTATTTTAGTATATAGCCCATGTAATATGCTTACAGTAGTGTTTTTTAATAATTTTACAGATGATTTACTTGGACGGAAATAGAAATTCTGTGTTCTAACCTGTGTAGCTCTGTGTCAGTAAGGCCTACTGTCACACTGCCACTAGAAACAACAAATTGAGAATGTTAACTTCCCAACGACCTTAGGGTCATCCCAGAGGGCAGAAGTATGTGGGAACTGCATCACTTTTTTTGGGGTAAAAATTTAGGCGAGAAAAGCATGGATTTTCAAGTGTTTGTTAAGAGGTTTTAAACCCATTTTGTAACGCAAGTCACCATATTAATAGAGCCCTTAGTGACATTTTGTAGCTTTCTCCACACCTGCTCTGGCTGAAAATGAAATGAGATCCTGGTGAGTTTAGGATACATGATTAATGGAGTTGAGGTGAAGATTTAGACAAAGGTCAGTGTTGGTGTGACACCTGTGATGCTAGAGGGGCTCTGGGAGCGAGGCTGATTAAGTCAGGGTCCATAGGAGATATTGAGCATTCATCAGTCAAGTTGATCTCAGGTCTCCCTCTGCCTTTAAATATTGATCTCCTACATCTCTGGCGAGATATAATCTTTGAAGTTACTGGGGAGGAAAAGCTACTGCTTGATAGAGGCACATTAGAGGGACTTTTCAACATTCTGTAGGGCTGCACCTAACAATTTTATTGTCTATTACTCTGTTGATTATTTTCTTGATTAATCAATTACTTGGGCTATAAACTGTCAGAAAAGGGTGTGAAAAATGTCTATTGTCCAAAGGACAAGCTTACTCTTAGAAAGGAATAAAAACAGAATTAATTTAGTAGTAGACAACTAATCGATTCATCTTTGCAGCTCTATTCTCAAGAAAGAAAATATAGTATCTCAGGCAATTTTTTTTTTTTTTGTGTGCCCATGCAAGCAGGCACAATAATTACTGAAAGCCTTTTTATTGCTTTGTGGCAATAGAACTGTGATTACAGCTTCAGTGTGAAGAATCCCAGCGGTCCCAGCTGAGCTCCTACAGATGTGAAATAACACGTGGTCCAAAAGATTTGACTCGGCTAATAAAGAGGTTTCTGTTGGATTTTACTAAAAGCTACACATTAATTTAGCCTCTTTGCAATAAAGGCCCAAGCTTCCTTAGACTTCTGATGTGAGTGCGGCTGATCACCTTGTCATTCACAGCTCTGATTAAAGACTAGGGATATGGATTTTAGAATAATGGATGCATCCATCCATCCATCCATCCATCCATCATCTATCCTCCTTGGAGTCCCATTTCGTCCGGTTGTACTTAAAGGGTGATAATTGCATTTGTTTGGCGTACAGCCCACGGAGATAAACATACTTTTTATAGTCCTTGCAGAGCAGATACATAACCTGGGTTATGTTGTGACCACGTCACCGTTTTGTGCCTGATCAAATCATATCATTATTATTTTCCATCAGTATGTTTGGAACCACTACACTTCCATCACACACACCAGACGCTATCGTTTGTCCCTAAAACTGGAGCGCTGTGAATATTCCCTCTGCTCTGGTTTCCATCTGCACACAGTCGTTGGCAGCCGGACTGAAATGTCTTTAGTCATCTGACGTTGGCAAGAAGTCCCGTTTGTGGCCCTCGCTCTAAAAATTACCATCTAGTCTATCAGGAGTAATTTGGTCTGGAACTTTTTCTGAGCCACATAGATTCAGAAAAGTACGTCATTGGTATAAAAACTTCCGTAAGTCTCCGAATGAACTCTCTGAAGTATTTCGTGTTTGAGGCTGTTCCTTTCCAAGTAATGTTTTGACTCCAGCGTTATGTAACTACCCTTGACTTACCTCCGCTGCAGTGGAGCTCGTCTTTCAGAGATGATGGTGAAAAGAAGCCAATAGCTTTCTGTTTGCAGAGCCGCTTCAGAATTCTTGTCCTCAAAGGATTGTTGCTTTCTCTACGAGTTCTTCCTTAATGTAAGGAGTCGGCAGAGGTGAAGATGTGAATTGCTTTTGTTCCCGTCAGAACGGGACTCAATCGTCGTATGGAATTTGGCCTCTGATGAACAGCTCAGGTGGATATAGGTGTGTTTGCAGAGTACCACTGGAGGTTATTGTGCTCCTGATTCATCGCCTCACTTCATGACTTTTAAACTTCTCTTTTGCCGGCTGATTTATTGCACTTTGTCGTCACGTCTACCTCTCCTCACATTTGCAGACATGACATTCCCCCCCCCCTTGATCCTTAGGTGAACTTTCCTCTATCCATGCGAATCCTTTATCATCCTCTGAGCCCACAATAAATAACCCGTTAAAGCTCTTACTCCATTTACCCATCAACTTGCTGCCCTATGACTACCCTTTGTAGATGGAGTCGGTCATTTTGGCAGGGAATGAAGCCTTTGGCGAGGGGGGGGAGTGGGGAGAAAAGCAAGCTCTTTGTACAATAACAAAGCTAAAATGGAAATTGGTCCAGACAATAAGCGCTGATTGAGTGACTGCCTGCCAATGTGTTGGGCTCTCACTGCGGGTTCCTACCTCACCTGTTCTGCTGCTGATTTTCCCTGGCAGGTATACTATTGTTTCTCTCCAGGAAGGTAATCAAAGCCCCTCACAATGGCTGCAAATTGTCTTTAAGTTGCCCTGAGCCCTACCTAAAACTCATTGCTCTGGGCCTCAGCAGTTCACTGCTCCCACAGTAACAGCCACTCCTAATTGCTAGCTTTCATTTAAAACCGATGACAGTCGGCTGCTTTTTGCAGCAGATTAATCTTTTATTAAGGCCTAAGGCCAGGTTTGAGTCTGAATTTAATGTATTTATGTCCAGACTTTAGAAGTGAAATCTTAACAGCTTTGCTGGACAGGAAGTCTAATCTGCTTTCATCGCTGATCGCTGTACGGTTTGTTCTAGCACTTAATGTGAGCCCCATTATATTCTTCTTTTTGTGGATAATAGGTGTATAATCAAACGATTATCAGCAGCCTTTTGACTCCACAAAAAATACTTCCTCCTTTTTATGTCTGCTCTTTTATCCTCTAACTGTCCTTCTTTCAAATAGATTGTTCATCACAGTAGAACACATGGTAGCTGCAAACGGTGTCCGAATGCAACTCAAGCGTTTGGCCAAAAATAAATTCTCTGCCCTGGAATCTCACTCGTACTAAACTCTATTTGCAGTGATGAGACCAATAAGCTGAAAACGAGCATTGAGGGGGTCTTGTGCTGCGCTTTGTGTTGTGCTCTTTGCTTGGCCTTTGGTTACAGCCAGGGAAAGGGTGCTGTGGGAAGGTCGTTAATGTTTCCATTTCTGCTGAGGTTGACCCCTCCTGACATAGTGAACCACAGATTAGTTTTAAAAGGGTCGTGATCAGAAGCAGACATTCTTTGGCCATTTTCCATGCAGTGCCTCAGTGGTATTTGTTAATAGTAGACAGGAACTGCTCTGATGCACAGAACACAGGTGTCTGGCCCCTATATATTTATGTAATTGTGCTCAGAAATTGACCAATTTTACTTCATATCCCCGTAAAACACAGATACTAGGCGTTTCCTCCTTAATCACCACGCCCACATAGTGCTGGTTATTTAATATTAATGTATGTGTAACTCTACATTCTACAGTCTGTTTATTACAGTCAACATCTGCATTAATGACATTACAGGAGCTTCAGTGTTGGTCGGAACCAAAAAGGACATTTTATTAATACAAATTGGTGCTGTTAAACGACAAAAATATTTAATCATGATTAATCGCATTAATTTCATAGTTTAACTAATTAATCGCAATTAATCACACATTTGTATCTATTCTAAATAAAAAGTGGATCGGCTCGCTTTGTGCATATTTCTTTTTTTTTTTATTATTATTGAAAACAATATTTGCATATAGCCGACTGTAGTGTTCAAGACCCCCAAAACGTAACGTTACTACTCTTTGGCCGGCTCACAAGCCCAAACGGTGCGTGTGGCGTGCCTGTTGTCTTGTTTCCGGTCTAGCTAGATCCGGTGGGTGTTGTAGTTTTACTAGTACTAAAACCTTCAAAGTTTGCTAGTTCAAAAAGATAATAATAAAAATGTACGTTGTTAAAGTGGCTTTGCGTTAAGAGCGTTAATGATGCTGTTAATAACTTACAGCACTAATACAAATGTTTGGATCATACCACCCACCTACAGTTTGTCCATTTGTTGTTGGGTTAAACCTGCTAATATCTGAACATTGTTACATGGGCTTTGAATGTGCACTTTTTTCTGTAGGCCCCTGCTCATCTGCTGTCTGAAAGCCAAGTCCCTCTTTTGTTTGACTATGTCCACCTCTCTTCATATTTTCCCTGTACTGAAAGAAAAACATAATAGTTAGTAGATAGTGATGGGGAATATGCCATGACAAGAGAAACATTGGAGTGGAAAGAAAAGCAATTTGCGTGGAGGTAAAATTTTATATAATGTGTTGCTGACAGGGAACATAAAAAAAAAAAATCTTACTCTTTAATTTGTTGGTATCCTGCAGGGTCATTCTCATTCAAATTTTATTCAACAAATGGAAACGCTAACCCAACGTGTTCAGAGCCGGTCTGTTTTTTAAATTTTATTTCCAGGTCAGACTTGCCTCAGGCACACTTACCTTCCACCTTCCACCAAGGCGCTCTGTGGCTGTCCGCATAACCAAGAACTCCGCATTAATTAGCCTGGTTGGATTCCACGGATAATCTGGCTCTAGCCCCCCTGCTACATGCTACTAATGAGTCAATGGACAGGAGGCTGCATATTCTCTGTGGCAATATTCAGCTGACATTTCCATTGATCTGATTGTATGCACATTGGTTAACCTGATCTTAAGGGTCTGTAACCTTGGGGCTGTATAAGTTATGAACAGCTCAAGAAAATACAAACTTGATGAGCTGGTGGAGGGGACCATTTTGCTTTCAACAGCTGGCACAATATCATAAAAGAGACATGGATTGTTTCTGATTGTTGGTAGAAATTTGATGCAATGACTTCATTACCATACCTCAACATTATTGGCTTTAGTTCAGACTTCCAGAGTATCTGAGAGTTGTTGATGGAGCTCTGTGGTGATCCTGAGCCTGTACTTTGTGGTTCTTTGCATTGGACAGAATACTATCGGACCGGTTGTTTCGCAGTGTCCACATCCTGCATTTTGGCATTAATGTCAAACAACCCACAAGTTCCTCTCAGAGCTTGTCTGTTAAATCGACTCGCCCGGCATTAGTTTTGGCATCAACTCATACGTAACAAGACTGTGTACAGAATGCCAAAGAGATGTTTGAGAAAGTTATACCAGTACATAGTGTGTCCAACAGAGTTGTTTTTATGTAAAAGAAAGAGTATCTGCCAATAAATGTTTTGTTTTTTTCAAACCCAATTAGCAATGTCTGCCTCCAAAATCCACTATCTGTGTCCCTACAGTGACATATCTTTCATAACCAATTTGAAAGAAATAGTTAGACAAATTTACCAATATGCTTATTGGCTTTCTTGCCAAGAGTTGTGTGAGAAGATTCTTACCACTCTACTAAATACGAGACTACAGCGAGCAGCAGGCTAGCTTAGCTTAGCTGAAACAGGGAAACGGCTAGCTTGGCTTTGTCGAAAGGTTACACAATCTGCCTACCAGCACTTGGAAAGTGCCCCAATGAACACGTTATATCTTGTTTATTCAATGCATGAAAAAGACTCATGAAGAAAGAGAATATGTCAAACTATTTCTTCAAGAGAACCTTATCAAACATGTTTATGTAAGCACAGGTATTGGCTGTAATAAGGTTGGATGATTTCTTCACAACATTGCATTGGTCAGTTTCTAGTTGACATATAACTACTGTTAACTGTTGCCCCCAAGTTTAATCACATTCCAAGATTACTGTACAGTACGTAACCCAATTATTTAGAGAAGGAAAACCACTTTCCAGATATAAGTAGATGCTTAATTGGAATCTGCAGTGCATCAAGGGAATGGGCAAATAAACCCAATTCCTCTTCATGATACTTTAGGCAGACTTTAATCATTAAATCGAAAATGTCATTGGTTCTATTTAATTAAAAGTTAAGTCATGTAATTCCTCCAAGGTTAGCGATGTTTTATTTTGGCTCAGATTTGGTGGACGTCTAATAGAAAATAATGAAAGGTCAAAACACATTGGTATTTAATAGAAGGAGAGAAGGGAATTTCTCTTATCTGCACTTGAGAGTTGTCCAGACACAATGTGTGATTTCTGGTAGTTATGTTAGAAATGTATACATGCAAATTTTGACATACAAACTGAAAGTAGAGAGAGAAAGCAACCATTGGGGTGACACATTATGTCCCGTGACCTGGCCCTGTCCAAAGTTTTCAAAAATTATCTCACAAAAGCTCCTCTTTTTAAAACAACAAACAGGTGGATGACATGTTAGGCGAGGAGAGCGACAACGAAAGTGAGGGCCGGGGCAAGGAGAAGCCAGGGAATGAGGAGGCGGAGGACGAAGAGGAGGAGCAGCAGCAGCAGCAGCGGCGGCGGCAGCAGCCGGGAGATGGACAGATAGCAGAAGGAAGGCTCGGTCCTCAGGCCGTGAGCTCGGAAGAGACCACCCAGACCCCATCCAGGGAGGCCAGTGGGCCGGCTAGTGTGCCAAGGTGAGACACACAACGTCTTTGTGAAACCCAGCGTTCTGTCTGGTACAGTCACTCCTTCTGGGGACTATTACTCATCCAGAAACCCTTCTGAGTTGGTCACAACCATAGAAATAAAACGAATAGAAAGGCGTTTTCCATTCAAATCAACGGAGCAGAATGGTCAGAGCAGCAGCCGTTGTCGGCTGAGGGCGCTGAGATGAAGAATGAGCCACTGCACATTGGCAGACCCTCTAGAGTCTATGGTGGCACAGCACACATACCCCCCCCCCCCCCCCCCCCCCCCACGGGAGCAGAGAACAGACGGTAGTTCAGCTGCTAACATTAGCATTACAGCAGCCGATTCAATCTCAACGGTGAGTTAGTGGCGGCTAGTTTTGCTGGCGTTTTTATGATTGTGGCATTTCACTTGAGCTGTGTATTGTATTCCCCATAGTAATATTTTGAAATCCATTTTGACAAAAATAAATTGCAACATTACGGCACAAATATCTTTTTTGTTTTCTCTTTCTCAGCTCCTAGTACATTAGCCCCGTCTCTGTAACGTCGAGTTTTTCCTGTGTGTCTCTGCGATGTGTAACTTTAGACAGCCAATCGCAAACATTATGACATCTTGGTAGAAGCATGCTGCGTGCTCATTGGCTCACTGACAGTGGTGAAAAACACTCCTTAGGTCTTGAAATTGGATATTGAATGACGAGGCATTTCATCAATACAATAGAGGCAATTCAGTCTGTGCCTAAAAAATCGAATTCGGTACCCAGCACTAAATTTAACAGAGTGGTTTTTCATGTATTTATTAGACTAAAGGAGCTAAAGGAGCTTGTGGAACGGAGCACACTTACCTCTCACAAGGGGTGAACAAAACAACTCTGATGCTATGCGCTCTAACGTTAGTAGTAACAGTAGCAGGAGAAGGGTTGTGTTAAAGATGACTCCGGTTAGAGCTGGGTAATATATCAATGTCACATCGATATTGTGATATGAGACTAGAAATCGTCTTGGATTTTGGATTTCGTAATATGGCATAAGTGGTTTTAAAGGCAGCATTACAGTAAAGTGATGTCATTTTCTGAACTTACCAGACTGGTGTAACTGAGTCATTATATCCACATTGCTGATGATTATGTATCTAAAATCTCATTGTGTAAATATTGTGTGAAAGCACCAACAGTCAACACTACAATATTGTTGCAGTATTAATATCTACGTTTTTGTCAAAAATATATTTGAGTTTCTCCATGTTGGGCACTCAAACTCCAGTCATCGAGCCATGATTTCAGACCCCCTTCAAAAAAAGCCTGGACACAGGAATGGTTAAAAACACTTTAACGGTCTAACTTTAGTCTTTTCACATTTTAAGTATTTTCTAACATGTCTAATGTGTTCAGAAAGAAATCCCAGATATTGCTTTACCAGGTATTTGAGTCATATGTGCTACATGGCTATCACATAGCTCTCTCTTGCCCTCTTTTTCTCTGTCTCTCTTCAGCTCAAATATTTACTGTTACACATTTCCTTAATGGGTTCCTCGGTGTCATCCCTGTTGGCACTCTCGTCCCTCACCTCTGCATCTTGCACAAACACCTCCGGGTGCGAAGGATGCTTAACTAAAATTGCAGTTGGCAAGAATCGAAATCCGTGAAGAACCCTTGTGAATGTACTGTAGATTGTCGAGGCTTACTTCTCCAACGACTATTACCTCAACACGCCACTTCATCAGCGCGGCTATGCCGCAAGCCAGGCAGTCTGGTCCGTTGCCATGGCGACAAACTCCAAACAGACAGCAGGCAGTCGGAGGGTGCTGAACACATTAGTCCCTTATTGCTGAGTTGAGCCAGGGTTCACCTTCTCCTGATGCTTAATTTGTTGTCTTTTTACGTCTTTAGCAGGAGAGATTTTTCACCGTGCGTTCATTTGAAAAGAAAAAACATAATGTGTGCGGTTTTGTTTCAAAGTTCAGTAACAAATCTGTCCATGTTTAAAACGTCAACATAGTAAATAGCATGCAATAAACCCCAAAACGTCAGAGTCCAGCCCAAAAGGTCACAGCTGTCACTGGCTACGTTGAGCTCACTTAATCCTCTGACACACAGCGTGTGCATTTCTACAGCTACTGGTTTTAGTATCACTGCAGCGTTGTGTGTAACTGTATAATCTCTAAGATCCATACTTAGATAATTTGCGTTTTTAGCATGGTTGGAGTCCTGTTTGCTGTTGCCATGTTTACAACATCTGAGCCACGTAACACCTGTGGTGGCTTTATAGAGGACAGATCTTTATCAGTGGTCTCTTTGTTGTGTTGTCTGGATAGGAAGGTCATGCATTTGTGTTACTTTCTGAGGAGGAGTGCAATACAGAGGGGGTTGGTTATATGGAAAAAGGTCCCCCTCTTATGTCTTAATAAGTACAATGATATGGGCTCATTAAAAATGTAAAGCTGAATAGGTGACATGTCTCATTCACAATTCTTTATATTAGGGATATCCAGTTTTTTCTTTCCTTCCCAGTCGATCTTGTGCTTTATCTGTCATATTGCTCTTTGAATACATTTTTGCCCCCCCCCCCCCCCCCCCCCCCCCCCCCCTGAATCTTGGCCTGCTCGGCATCAGAAAACTCTTGTCACATTCTGAAGATTGGTTCAAATAACTCGTTCACTTATTGACGTGTCCCTATGAAATACACACTCAATCATTAACTCTAAAGGCAGCAATAAATTGCTGTGGTGGGGGGGGAACATCAATACGGCATAGTAGCACAATATTTTCAGTGGCAATACTGTATCAATACACAGGCACCAAGTATGGATATTTTATTATATATGTGTTGGGCAGTTTGTCTGCTTGTCAATCTCATTTTGCAGCAATAACATTAAAGTGATATGAACAAACAGAGAAACGTTTCTTTTTAGATGAAACAGATGTTGACAATTTCCTTTTGGGGACGTCATTTGAAATTGGGAAACATTAGAAGTTGGAAAAAAGGTTGTATATTGCAATATATTGCAGAATATTCAGAGTCAAGCTTGAAATACACTGTTGGCTGTGTCGCTTAATTGTTGTTGAAAATGCCTGGAAGTCCAGCAAAGACTAATCAATTAGTTGTCAACTATTAAATTAATGGCCAACTGTTTTATGTCATGTTTTTAAATGACAAAACTAAAAAGTCTGATTCCAGCTTAGATCACAATGTTTTTAATTTCTTGAGGTCTCTATGACAGTAGACTGAATATGTTTCTGAATAATCGAGACATTTAACGGTCCAGTGTGTAACGTGTTTATTTGTTTATTATCAAAATCGACATGGCCCTTTCACAAACTTGTCCTTTTTTAGGAATATTTACCACCACCATCAATTCCAAGAATTCCTTATTGCTTAAAATTTAACATTTCCATTCACATAAACTGGGGTAGATGTCCATGTTCATGCTCCATCTTGAACTCCGTTAGCCGGTGAGGGACATACAGGACGTACTGCTCCGCCTTTCACGTGTTCACGGTCACATGATCAACTCACAGGTGCTGCTAATCTGCTAATGGGTCTCGCCCAAGGAAACATGGACGACCACACGTATTCAAAATTCAAATTTCAGGAACAGGAGTCTTCTTCACCTTCACCCAGAAAAAGAAAAAGAATATCAAAAAGAGCAAAAGACCAGCTTTTTGAAGCTTGAAGGCTACATACACTCTTAAAACTGCTGGGTTAAAAATAACCCAACTTGGGTCACATTGGTAACCCAATGCTGGGTCAAATATGGACCGAACCATTGCTGGGTGGTTCTGACCCAGCAGGGGTGGGTTATGGCTCTGACCCGGCATGTTGGGTTATATTTTCTACCCAACAATTGGTTAAAATGACCATGTTGTTGGGTTAAAACAACCAAAAATGGGTTACAAAAATACAACCCATATTCTGAGTTATCTGTATTTTTTTTTTCCACTTGATTTTTGCATTAAATGTATTGATGAAATTATGAAAATCAAAAACATCCCAGCAATTTGGTTTATTGCTTCAAGCCAAATATATCACTTTAGACAAAATTAAACACTACTATTAATTTCAGTTAACATTAAAAGTAGTATAAAAGAATACAAAAGTATTCAAAAGTATTAATATGTACATCCTCTTAGTTTTGGAAAACACTGATCAACATCTTTCACCATTTTCTGACATTTTACATTCAACTTGTAATTGATTAACCGAGAAAATAATCTACAGATTAATCGACAATGAAAATAATTATTTGTAACCCCAACTCACAGGATTATTCTTTGGAAAGTTACAGTTGTATTTAACAGTTTTGAATGACCTCCACTGCATCAACCTTGGCTGGCTAGCTTGTGCTACCCTCTCTCTTTTTATTTTATCTCTTATGACAACCAAGAAATTGCTTTTGGTTGTGTTTTTGTTTTTCTTCTAAATCAGGAACCGATTTAAATCAATGCTCAAACATCAGTCTTGGTACTACGGCCCCTAATTTGCAACTGGCCACTGTCATCCCCTGCCTTGACTCCTTGACTCTAACGTATCCATTTCTGTAGGACCCCTGGAGAAACCGCCAACAAACTGAAGTCCTTACATGCTATGAGAGCAACATGAGCATTTCAAATGTTCAAGCAGGAAAAACATGGTTGCAAGCGATGTTGTACAACTTGGCAATCTATTTTGAACCACAAAGTTTAACGAATAGCTTTCTCAAACTAATAGTCATTTCCTTCATAATTACTGAATGCATCCCTTGTAGCCTGAAATGAATGACAAACTCATGTGCACTACATTTTTTCAAGGCAAGTATAGAGCATATGAAAGCAGGGATTAACTATGCACTTCCATAAAATTATAAGACTCGCAGAGACGAAATAAAAAAACAAAAGGTCAAAGCAACAGAAGCCAAGATAACAGACTTTCGTCTCCAGCATGGGTTAAGCTCCAGAAACACTGGATTTCCCATAATGCCGCTAAATGGCAGCTTTCTTTATACCCCAGACGTGTCTCCCATATGCCCACTTCCTTCAAACCCCACACCTCTCTAGCCCAAGCTACAGTTAAAGTAGTGTTGCTTGTGACTAACCTATTGTGTGTGTCCCTTTAACAACAGCCAAATAATATTGAAATGGCATAAAAACCAGAAGTGCAAATACTGTATGTCCCAGATATCTGTGATATCTATAGGATATTTGCACGTTCAGTAGATTTCCAATCATCTTCACTACAGTACCAGATAAAACACTTTAACATGCAAACACAGTCACAGAAGTGTAATACTGTAAATGTGAGTCTAGTGAAACCCTTCCTTAAGTGTTCTTACAGTGGCCAGTATAATATATTCTATGAGGATCAAAAAAGGTTATAAGCCCTGTTCTCTGGTAAAATAAAAAAACAGTCCGACATCTACCTCCAACACTCTGCCAGAGTGTGTTAATGCAATTCTCCTGTCTGCCAGAGAAAAGAATTTGACTGTATTGTTTCCTGGTCGGCCATTAAAGGCAATTTAAGATTTTACAGAAGAAAGCTTCCTGATTTAGTCTGTGGGACCTTCACTCCTCCGGGAGCTGGCCTAGCAGCTGCCATTCTGTCGGTCTCCATCCCTGGCTTCACCACTTTCTCATATTTGGCAGCAACTAGACGTACATCTGTTGCTAAGATACTGTAGTGATGTGAATGTCTCTGTTTTGTTCCCATCATCATTCAGTATCTGCTCCTGCCTTTCTCTTTGTAGAAAAACAACGTTGCTCTTATTTCTGTTCTGCTCCGTTAGGCAACTAATGGAATGCAAAAATAATAATTTCTTGCTTAATTTTGTATGTTCTTTTATTATTATTATTTTTTCTTCACAGTTGAAACCCAGCCTACTGAGCATGGAGGGATTTACACCCACCGTGCCAGGTTAAAGCAAGAAACAATTAAGCAGTGGCTTGAGTCCCAAGGACCAGTGTTTGACACAAATCAAACCTAATTGGCTTCAACAAAGTTGTATTCCCCTGCACATTGTGATAAGGATCAGTCATATTCAGACTTTAAAGGACTTTTCCCCTTTCCTTTATTGTGTTATGTATCTTTTTTTGTGTGTCATAGGTTTACAAAGTGAAATAGCCCGAAGTCCCCCCCTAAATGGAGTTACCATCTCCTACAGAAAACACTATTGAGATACATGCTTTACTTTGTAACGCACGTTATAATGCTCGCCTAGCTGCTAGCTCCTGACTGGCTAGTAGTCCTTACCTAGGTCCTGTCAGGGCCCTCATACTCTGCTTCTGACTGGCTAGTAGTCCTTACCTAGGTACTGTCAGGGCCCTCATACTCTGCTTCTGACTGGCTAGTAATCCTTACCTAGGTACCGTCAGGGCCCTCATACTCTGCTTCTGACTGGCTAGTAGTCCTTACCTAGGTACTGTCAGGGCCCTCATACTCTGCTTCTGACTGGCTAGTAATAATTACCTAGGTACCGTCAGGGCCCTCATACTCTGCTTCTGACTGGCTAGTAGTCCTTACCTAGGTACTGTCAGGGCCCTCATACTCTGCTTCTGACTGGCTAGTAGTCCTTACCTAGGTACTGTCAGGGCCCTCATACTCTGCTTCTGACTGGCTAGTAGTCCTTACCTAGGTACTGCGCATGTGCGGCTCACATGATGGAACAGAAGTGAGATGTCTCACTCTGTAGCTAAAACAGAGAGCTCGACATACAGGGTGAAAAGAAGAGCTGCAGCAATGTGCAGTCCCACAAAAATATGGTACTAATGGGCCCATTTGGCCCCCTCCCAGACAGTCCTGCCATGATTACTCCTCATGATGTTTCATAAAAGTCTTATGATAAACAGTTTGAAATGTCTTGACTTAAGATTCAGGGTTGAGCCCTGACAACTTGTTGCATTGTCTGTGCAGTGATTCCATTTATGTGAGCATTCCATTGGTTTCTGGGTTTAGTAGTTTTACTTTTTTATGGATTGAATAGCACCATTGTCAGTTTATTGGAAGGAAGTTCTGAGACTGAATACTGCAGCCTGATTATAGTGCTCAAGCCAAACAACAAAAGGAGGCTTCCAGTTGAGGATTAGCGAGAGGAATTTTTGGTACCAGGTGATGCATGGCTCAGGGATTTACTACATCACTTTCTATTTACTTATTCCGTCCAATATCTTCATTGCTAGACGTGTAACCCCCCCCCCCCCCCCCCACACCTTCCGTCATGACTTCTACAGCAATTAGACCCCTTCGCTGCTCAAACACATCTCGCGTTATCAGTTCTCACTTTTAATTTCCTGTCTCTCGGCAATGCACATTCATTCAGATGCTCCATCACTCCTTACCGAGCTGTGTATCTCTGGAGCGTATCTATTTCAGAGTGAAAATGAAAGTGTGAAACTTGTCAGCTTGAGTGAGCATGCTATTGTAACCATGCCAGAGCGGAGTTGATGGAGGAAGCAATAGGATTGTGTAGTTAACCATTCAGGTTGTCAGACAGCAAAGTGTGAAATTCAGAGTGCGTGTCGTCTTCTGTGACCCTTCTTGTTGTCTTTTTCGAACCTGAGGTTGGTTATTTTCCCGTTTCTTGCACTTCATGCATGGTCTCGCATGCGTTTCTTGTGTTATGTGACGCTGCTTGAACAACATAGTACGTAAAAGTCTGTTAAGTACTTCATCCAAGCCATACATAGATGTGGATAGACAAACCTTTGTTAGAGTAGCCGTGGGGTCCTAAAACTATTAAAGGTCCCATATTGTAAAAAGTGAGATTTCCATGTCTTTGATCATAAAGCATGCGGAAGTGCTTTATAAATACTGTGGATGTATCAATAAGCTTAATCTTCAGGGAAATACACATCCCATATTCAGAAACAGTGCCTTTTATCAAACCCTCAGTTCTGTACATCCATACTTATACCAAAAATTGTTGTTTTAACAATGGAGCTTGATTGTGCTTGCACATTTGATGCTAGCAGATAACTCCTGGGCCGCCCAGCCTGAAATGTAAAGGGTCTCTAACCCTAACCCACCGTACTTCCAAGCGCTTGTTGTGTTGCAGCCATGTAGCTCAGTAAAGCGGCGCTCTAAAGTGTGGCTTTATTTTACGTTGAAAAAGCCCTGTAAAACTGTAAATCACCATTGAATAAAAATAAAATGATCCTCTTATCTATGAAATAAGCATGTGACCCGTTTCAACTCCACCCCTCAAAGAAACGTAATCGAATAAACCGGGATTGAAAGGAAGAATTGGAATCAGAATTGTTCAAATCAAAACCATGTCCAACCCTATACCTTATGCAATGCTCGTTTCTGAAACAACTCGTGAGAGATATTCAACCGACACCGTTCAGGTAGGTGAGTGCAGACAGAAGTCCCTCAGCTAATTTTAAGAAGTGCTCTTTTAAAAGTTCCTCAAAAGAAGCTAGTGATTCATTTCTGCCCTGTCATTAATCAAAGGATGGATGTACAGCGGGGCAGTAGAGCATGCAGTTTCTTCTTCTTTTTGCATGCTCCCCCACCTTTTGATATCAAATAGGTGCCACGCTCCAAGAGCGGATTAAACATGAATGAAACACCAAGCAGCAAAACGCCCCGGGTCTACAAAAAGCTCACACTAGTTTCCTCTCCCAGCGTTACTTCCCCAGCCTAGTCACTCATCGGCCATGTTTCCTGTGGCCAGCTGGACTGTTAGTATAAACCTTTGAATTGATTTTTGACTCCAGTGAAGGATAAAAGCTACATTTAAAAAAGGAATAGTCCTGATCGCTGCTCTCCATCCCCTTGCCTTTTACCATTCTCCTCATGTAAAGTTCAAAGTTTTTGGTTAAGCCTCAGGGGGCGGTTTGCCAGTAGTCCCAGTGGGACCGAGGGTCTGGATAGCTCTAGCCAGATGTTGAGACCATTAACAGCACAGTTACAGACCTGCAGGCTGTTAGAAGCCTGTTGAAGGCTTCTGATAATGAAGCGAGATGACACGGAGTAATGTTGCAACATCTTCCTCATGCTCCATCTCAAGCTCCTGCAATGCCCCAGAGTCATCTAGGGATTAATAAAGTAAATCTGGCATAAAATATTCCCAGGTGTGAACGCTTATATTTAGTGTTGGGTAGCAATTTATTACGTGTAATCGGGATTACGTAATCAGATTACAAAACAACATATTTATTTACAAAATTATACTATGTTTACATTTGATTGTCAAAGATGACTTAATTACATTTTTGATAAAATCTTTAAATTATTGTTGGGCAGAGTGAAAATAATACACGCTGTTATTCAGAGAGGTTTTTTTGTTGTGTTCAAATGCACAGAATTATAACTAACTGCGAAAATTCCTCAAAGTTCCACTTTTCAATAAGATGTGGTGATATATCATAATTAGCATTACAATTGAAAGTTGCACATACAGCCCTAGTATGGAATGGATATTCATTGATAATTTAAACACTACTTTGACATGGATGATAACTGCCCTGCTTGCATGTTGTTTCACTACCCTTGTTCTCCCCTCGGTGGATTGTAATTGAATGGTTGTTGTTCGACGCCCATCAATATTAATATCTCATAAAATAAAGCTAGGTAAGAGGAGGTTTTTCTGCGGAGACCACAGTTCTGAGGGACCTTACAGAAGTGTACCAGCCAGTAGGTGCTTTGTCAGCGTGTCCCTCTGCAAGTAGACGTGGAGGCTGTTTTTAAGTAACCTAATGCTTGTGCGTAACGGCCACTCTGGGAAATGTTTCACATAATGGTGCATGTCCACTTTTTCTCAATGGATGTGTGCTGCAATACACCTGGGGCACATTTTGGAAATGGGTTCAACCAAATAGGCCACTGTTGTTAAACTAAAGGGAAAACAGCACAGCATGAGATGTATTCTGCCTCTGGCATCTTAACAAAGTTTGAGCCGTGCCACTGTATGTTTTTATATTGCGCTGATTGAGCAGTAGGTGTAGATGGATCAATGCTTTCACATCAATGTTTCCACATAACATTACCTTGTGCATTCATAAGTACTCATGAGAGTTCATGTGGCATGTCATGCTCTCTAGGGCACTGTGGTATTTTTTTTATTCTACAGTTTGCACTTACCTGCTTGCATTTTAATTTTATGTCCAATGTCTTATGTGGATCCTCTATTCTCCCTCTGTGTACAGAGTAGATTAGCTGTCAGATATCAGTATCCAAAATAATATGGTAATAATACTTGTGTAATTGAACTGGTCTCCAAGCAATGCACAACAGCGGAAATTGTATTAGTATCTTATTGTCCCTGCTGGTTTTCTGTCATACTTTGTTCAGTTTGGCTGGAGAAAAACGATATTGAACTGTATTTATTGTGGTATTGAAAAAATCTTGACTGCAGAAACCTTGAAGAGGGCTGTGTGTTTTGGCTAATGTGGGTCTGGACGCAGTTGTTGTCTATTCCACCAGCATGGGGGAGGCTGAAGAAAGGCTGCCTACCTTATGTAAATACCTTGCCACTCATACCCAGCCATGTAAATTTCACTATATTTGGCTCCGCTTCTAATGTAAATTGTTGGTCACACTTAATACTACAGCTCTCTAAGTTGCATAATAAGAGTGTCATTGCAGTTGGTACAATGGTGCTTACAAGGTATGGCTAGAATATGTTACAGGCTGTGAAATACAGCACACCTTGATGAATGGGGCCCATGGTGTGAAAGTAATATTTTGTATCTGTAAACTAGAATAGCCGTTCTCTCCCACCAGTCCTGTGTCCCAGGATTTGGCAGCTCTCTCATGCTGGCATCATTACTACAGGAAGGGTGCGTTTCCAGCAGCAAGTACGGGCCGTTGTTCTTGGCACACTGAGTTTATTAGAGTAAAATTGTTGTAACATCGGACAATTTGTCAGGGCATCAAGAAAATCACACTTGTATTACATAGAAGCTACTGTTGCTCATTAAAGCAGAGGTATGATATGGTTCATGAATCTGTTGTTTTCTTGGAGGACGACACCTGATGTTGGGGCTTCTCTCTTTCCCATGGCTATGAGCTAAAAGCAAAGCAGTCATATCAAAGCCCCCAAAACAAACAGAAGGCCCATTGCTTTCCCATCTACAGAACTAATTTAGAATCAAATCCACCTCATCCCCCACTGTAGCTCTGCCTTTAGATGTCCCTTGTTTCAAATCGTTCCGTAAACAATACTTGGCACCACTATTTTGTTCTTTCTTCAATAAAGTACAAATTGTCTTTCAGGGGGAAAAAAGTTTTACCTCTATATTCTCTTGACACCTTCTGAATATTCAGACTCCACACCTCCACCGTGGCGAAGCTTTTTGGACTTTGTGAAACTATTCTGGCTGATTGCACCATTGTCATTTCGGTACAGGGCCCACAAAATCGATTTGCAGAGTTTAAACTGACATCTCCAGGCAGCACTAGGAACTCTGGAAGAAGTTCAACCTAGTTTCCTGAATCATCCAATGTGACGACGGCACAGCCTGCTCATGTCTGCCAACCCTCCAGTCTGTGATGCTTAATGCAAAAGAGCCACAGGGAGAACAGAGGCACAAAATCTAACAGTCTAACTGGACAGCAAACTTCCTTGTTTTCTCTTTAGGAGACAGT
Organism: Etheostoma spectabile; assembly: GCF_008692095.1. Lineage (NCBI taxonomy): Eukaryota > Metazoa > Chordata > Actinopteri > Perciformes > Percidae > Etheostoma > Etheostoma spectabile. The sequence goes on along the minus strand of NC_045740.1, from coordinate 29,234,758 downwards.
TTGTATTTCCCTCTTGGGATTTTTATTTTCTTCATGTGATTTTTGGACAAATAAGTAAAATCTAAGATCTCAGGTAGGGAGAAATTGGCATGTGAGAATTGTAATTTAGGCCAAAAATAAGAGGGATGTTCTTAGATGGAAACTTTGCCTTATGCAGCTTTGTCAAAAATATTGGCTGCTCTATCTGTCTGCTTCACCAGCTACGCTTACTATACTGTAACCCCTGTTCCCCTGTTCCTGTGATTGCTAAGCTAGTACGACAGGCTAGCCTGTCTGGGTGGTAAAGCAGTGCACATAATGCCATTTGTGACACATAACACGCACTGTAAGTGTCCATAACAAGAGATGTTGTAACCAGAGTTTTTTTAGGGATTTGTTGTCTGCCACGGTAAGGTAGCTCGGCTTAGCTAACTTAAGTGAGTTAGACCGAAAGGTTTGGCTAAACTTTATTAGAGCCTGACTGATAAAGGATTTTTAAGACCGATAACTGGTTAATAAAAAAAATCTGATGGATCAGTCGATACATAGTTTTAAAAAACAAAACAAAAAAACACGTATAAAACCTATACAGATTTCCCTAACATTAGTTATTTGTAGTTATTTGAGTTCTCACTAAAATAATATGATAATTCGGCCATTATGAATACCGATACCAATAGTTCGGGTAATGCGTAATATCGGGAACTTTATCAGGATGCATAGTATCCTGATCCATGTAATAACTGGCCTTCAAAAATAAAAATCTGCTTGCCTCTATGGGAATTTAACATAGGGGGGTGTATACTTATGCCCGCTGTATTTTAAGGAAGAACAATTTATTCACAATGCATTATTCATTCACAAAGAAAATTGGTGTCCTTTAAAAGGTTGGATTTCCCTAAATATTTGGAATTGAGGCATTAGATCAATTTCCAAAAGATGTTTTTTTAATTCCTCTTTTTAATCAACTTTAGCACGGGGGGGTAAACTTATGCAAGCCACTGTAGCTAGTAAATAAGCCCACTGAGGGCAACATTATTGTTCATATTTTAGCACAATGTTTAGTAATGACAGGATGCTAGTGGTGGTCATAGTGAGTGAAATTGTGATGCAATAGTGTGTTATGTATCTGGAATTGTTAATTAGTTGTGTAAAGTTATGTGTGATATCTGTAAAGCTGAACTGACACACAGTAGTGTAACAGATTTTATTCTGATCCAAAGACTCTTTCTGTGAGATAAAGAACACTAAAGGATTATACCCTGGACATTATCTACTAGCCAAAGATTAATAAGTAATGTGTTAAATAATTTTAATTTCAATATTGACCAAAATAATCCTGATTATTATTTTTTCCATAATCAAGCAGCCCTAGCATCCAGGTTTCAATAGCTGACAGACAGGAGTTGATGTGGGAGAGGGGATTTGGTGCTGAGGTAGATATGGGTGTCATTGGCGTAACAGTGGAAGTCCAATTTGTAGTGACAGAGTATCTGCCCAAGGTGGAGGATGTAGATGAGTAGGGGACAGAGTACGGAGCCTTGGGGAACACTTTGAGTGACTGCGGTTGTGGAAGAGGTGTGGTTATGGAGAGAGATGAGCGGAGCCAGCTGAGTGCAGCACTTTTGATACCGAGGTCTTTGAGTCTGGTGAGCAGGATGTTATGGCTCACTTCAAGCTTCAAGTATTGTAGGCTGCACTCAGGTCGAGGAGGATAAAGATGTTGAGGGAAACGGCGTTAGCAGTGGTGAGGAGGTCGTTGAGGGGAGTGGTTTCAGTGCTGTGGTGGGTGCGAAAACCAGATTGGATGGGTTTGAATTGGTTGTCGGCAGTTTTGAAGGCAGACGGGAGGGGACATGAGGGTCAGGTCTGCCTATCAATGCTGGCTTATAATAATAATGTATATTATAATGTATACTTGATCCCACATGAGGAAATTACAATTTACCCTCTGTTGTTATTGCACACATTACACACAGGCCTGAACTACACACACAGGCTCAGTACCTATACATGCACTAATGGAGAGATGTCAGAGTGGGGGGGGCTGCCCATAGAAAGGCACCCAGAGCAGTTGGGGGTTCGGCATGAGTGAATATATAATGTAGAGGTTTCCAGGGTCACTGAGAGAGCGCGTTCGCCATAATTAGACGCGTTCGAAAGAGAACCACAGCATCTGCTCCTAGATATTTGACACAGTCAATAATATATAATGAATGATTTAATGAGAGGCGTAGGTGAAACAGACTGCACAATAGAATTTTGCGAAGGCAGTTGATTCTTTCTTATTTTTTTGTCAATCAAGCAGGGCCAAAATATATTCACCGAGGCATAATCAGTGGTATAATGGCCTGTGGTATAATGGGCTGTGTTAGAATGGCGACTTCAAAGCCTTTTTTAAAACTATAACAATGACACCAAGCTGTTACAGTAGTGGTGTCAGTTTGTTTTGTCTGCGGTTCTTTTATTGCAATTCAATGGAATTATTCAAACCGGGACTAAATGTTAATGCAAAGTCAATTTGGGACATTGGACATGATGCTTTACTTTAAGTTAGTCTTATCCTGTTTCACTGCAGCTGAGAGAACTGTATTTAGACAGACGGGGTTACTTAGGTATCTAGATTCTATAACATTTACCAAACTAAAAAAAAAAAACTTTTTGATGTCCTGTCCTGAAACCCACTCTCTGTATCTCACTGACATCTTGCTGTCTGTAATCTTTCTGCCAGTGGTGCCAGAAAGATTACAGCCACCCACCCGATTTCAAATATCTCAAATTAAATAGTGGATGCTTTCCCACCTGGGATGTGTTCCGGTGTCAAACGTTTCTCAATTAACAGTAAATTACCATACTTGACATTCATCGCCTCATCAAATTGCAATGCAGCGGCCCCCTCACGGCCCAGCCTACATGACTTCTGCAGATTTGGTTGTACATAAGAATAAATGAGCTGTCCACGTTCGGTGCAAGATTAGTAGTTTGTGTCACTTGTCTAGCAAACTTGGTTTTCAAGTGAATTCTCAAACACATAAACACACACACACCGTGATTGCTGGTGATGCAATTATGGTGTTTACATTTGCTCTGCCTTGTGGAAAACACCTCAGACCTCAGCCTCGCTTGGTAATGGCTAATTACATAACACAAAGTGCAGTATTTTGATTCCCCCCCCCCCCCCCCCCCATGCGTCAGTAAGTATTCAAGATTTGCGTCTGCATGTTTCTTATCTAATCAACTTAATTAAGAATTGGAAAATAAACTTAATCTGGATCTTAAAACGCTTTGCTGTTGTGTACGTACTGTAGAAGCACTGAAAAACCGGATTATTTAAATCCAGCTGCTTATCTTCCTCCTCTTCCAACAGCAGCGCGGAGACAACATGGTCAGGCTGGTCGGGCTCATCAGCATTTGCCGCCTTTTGTTCAGTGTGTGCTTTGACCGAGATGAAAGGGTAAAAAAATAGAAATATAGCCCGTCTTGGCACACTCGCTTTCTTCCTCTCACTCGATGCCTTGTGTTTTTTTATTCTCCCACCCCTGTACCTTTTTTATTCTTCTTCTCGAGGCTATAGTTCTGTGTGAAGCTGGCTATCCGCTGTAGTCTGGCACCCTTCCCTATCCTCGGGATTAACAGAAAGCCTTCTATACAAACTACATGTTCTCATAAAATGTCTGTCCTTATTCTACTGCTTTTATTCATTCAGTGTGAAATCTCAAATTACTTCGCGGAGCCGGTTATGTAATTACTGCAAGTCTTTGTTATTCCTGTCTTGCTCAGGTTATTTGTGAGAATTATACTTTTAAGCAGTGTAACCACAATCATCTATCTGCAGTATGAAGCATTCTGATTCCCTAAATATTCTAATAATTGGCTTTCTTTGCAAGGTGCTTTTTTGTACTCTATTGGAAAAGCAAAATGTGCAAAACCCTACACAGCTACAGTAGTCAAATGAGTAAGAGGGCCAATTTTCAAAAGGCCCGCAACACTTTCTTGTTGAGTGACTGCTCAATTTAAACAAGCCATACATGCAGAAAAACAGTGAGCACGTCTGCCAGTTAACATTGGAGCTGACAGCACGTTGGCTGAGCTACACAGCAGATAGCATCGTTCAGTGCCTTCTGGGACTGTTATCCTCTGTGCCCGAATGTGTTTTGGCCTCTACGCAACACACACTGATCATTAGTTAAAAAGCCAGCCCAACAACAAAGAGACCAAATGTCTTAATTCCCAATTTCCTCTCATGTAGTTTTCAAAACCCTAGCTTGTTTGGCCTCTTAGTGGGACTGGGCGATATGGAGAAAATCATGACGTTTTTAACCAAATACCTCAATATTTATACTGCAACGATATTGTAGTGTTGACCATTGGTGCATTCACAAAATATTACACAATGGGAGTTTTGATAAATAATCATCAGTAATGTGGATATAATGAATAAGTGTGTAAATTTAAATAATAGAACAGTTACAACAGTCTGATAAATTCAGGAAATAACAGCACTTTACTGTAAGGCAGCCTTTAAAACCAGGAAAAGACACCACTTTTGCCATATTACGATATCCAAAATCTAAGACAATAGCTAGTTCAGTCTCAGTCTATATTGATATAATATCAATATATTGCCCAGCTCTACCTCTTAGGGTAAATACAAGCTGCACTATGTTCTTAATGGAAGTTGTTGGGCTACTACTCGGGGTTGGAAAAGGTACTTTCAGCTAGTGGTGTGCAAAAAAAAAAAATCCATTCACGTTCATATCCCAATTCAAGCTCTACAGATTCAAAATCTACTCATATAATTCAAAAAATTGACTTGTTTTTCATTTTTTTGTAAGGCGTGTATACTATCACATTGGAAAGTTTACTACATTTACAAACTGTGAACTTTTTTTTTATTAAGAATAGTTTTTTCAAAAATCAACTTTTGAATCAAATCTTGAGCCTAAATATCGATATCGAATCGTTACATTTCCTGATTCGTGCAGCCCTACTTTCACCCTCTCTGCATGTTTTGGGGGTTAAAACAATTTACTCCATGTGGTACCTTTTTAAGTCCAGTATCCAGTATCTGTATCATGGAACCAAATGGGATTTTAAGTAGTTTTTTTACATGCATGTTTTTGTAAGACGGTTTGATTTTCTTTATCAAGTATCTTTATTGTGGGACCTAAAAGATCTGCACTAAGAACATTAATTGGTAAAACCAGCATTTATTCCATTTTGATATATTCATAATTATTTTTCATAGATTATAAAGCTGATTTTGTATCTGTTGCTTGGTTACGCCTGAATGTAAATCACGTTATATTATATAATAAAGTAACCAACATAATCATTTTTTCCCCCCATGTAGTACTTTTCAAAACGGAAGTTCGAAAGTGCTTTTGCTAACTTAATTGTGTCCCTCCGCTTCATGTCTAAAAGATAATGGGACATTTCAGTCACGACGCGTCTTAGAGTTTTGACTGAACTGAGGTTTTCCCAAAGTATCAATCAAGTTGTTGTTTTTTGCCTAATTGTTCTCCATGGTAACATTGCCGTGCAGTAAACATTTTCCACATTTACTTCTTGTACCCGCAAGATGAGAAATGGAGAAGATGTTGGGCCAAATCAAGAAAGTAAGACTGTTATCTCGACTGGTGTGTTGTCAGTTAGACTCCACGAGCTTTCCAATTAGAACGTCTGTACCCTAGGGGCCTGTTTGTGGGTAATTGTTTTTAAGAATCTGCTAAAACCCTGAACACTGCTCTAATGACACTGCATTGCTCCGGTACGTGCTCAAATGATCTTCATGAAAGCTGTTGTTTCCAACTCGAAGATAGCCGTGGTTTTGTTGTTGTGCTACCAGCTGCTTTTTTCCCCTCTGTGAAGGCAGAGCTTCGGTATCTAACTCCATGCAGAGTATTAATTAAATGCCTACCATGCATGCAGGTCTCTGACATTCAGGGTGAGAGTAAAGCAAACGGTCTAATTGAATTTTTGCTTGTGTCTTGAAACTGGTTTTCCTCATCACCTGATTCATATGTAAACACAGCTGGCTGGCTGCATTGATTTCCTTATTTATTAATTTTGTTGGTGACATGCAGTCAGGGGATTGGGATTTGTCAGGTGTAAACTCATCAGCAGCTGTAGCCAGCAGTGTTGTTGCAAGGAGCAAAGACTCCATTTCCCCCTGCCATGCTGTCCAGAGTTTGTGTTGCTGCTGGAAAGGTGAGTTAGAGTTTGTTGGAGTCGTTTTAAAGCCAGTTGTCAGATTGCTTGAGGTGGTAAGTGGTGTGACATTTATTTTTACAGAAGGACTGAACACGAGTGTTGGATGCTGAAGTGTTGTGTTTTAGGTCTTAAATCATTTTAAACTGGTCTTAAAGTGCCCATATTATGAAAAATATTTTTTCTGGGATTTGTGGTGTTCTTTAGTGTCTCTGGTGCTTCCACACACATACACATTTGAAAAAAAACCCTACAAGGTCTTCTGAGTGAGATCCGGTTTCTGAATGTCCTCTGTCTTCAGTCTCCGGGTGAGATATTTAAAATCGGCACGGCTTTCTACGTCACTAGCCGAGATGAGGTGGCTAACCGTAGCATGCTAGCTCGTTCTCAATGGAAAACACTGCTCCAACAGCCACTAGTTGACCATAATCTCCAAAAGAACTACTTCCTGTCCCTGTTGTGCAGGTATTCCACAAGTGGCCCTGGTGTAGAACAGTGATTCCCAAAGTGGGGGTCGGGACCCCCAGGGGGGTCGCGAGCCAGAGAGGGGGGGTCGCGAGCTGATTTCCTAAAAATAAAATAAAAATTTAAAAACGATTAGAAATAGCATAGAGTTAGCTATGATTTTAACACAAGATAAAACTAGTGGCTAAATTTAAAATAAAACCAAGCAACTAAATAAAAAGGGAACAGCTGTTTTGATTTTCTTTCTTTCCGAGTAGTGTCTCCAACATTAACACTACAACTGCCGGGATTCCAAAAGTACTGGAACCATCTAAACTCTATAATCTGTCATGATAAATACCTAATTGCAATTTTAATGCAGGTACTGTGTTAGGATATCTTTAGAAAAACTAAATAACACCAAAATGTAAAATTTAACGTGTTTAATTATACACTTGAGTTGCCCAGGTGCTTCAATAACTCATATCATGGCATAGTAAAATGTAATTATTCCATTCACATCTGAAAAATATGGTATGTAAACATGCAAATAACACCTAAAAGTATTTTCTTTGAACATTTATAACCTAACGTAACCTGTCACTGCCTCCGTGTTGGTGTCTGCTGTGGTGCGCATTGCTCCTCGGACCGCGTCCCCCCCCCCCCCCCCCCCCCGCTCCTCGGACCGCGTCCCCCCCACCCCGGTGCTCGGACCGCGCACCCGCTCCCTTTCCTCCTCTAAACTCGTGTCTCAGCTCCTCTGCCAGTTGCTGCCTGAACTTCCTCCAGACAATGTCCCTGCTGGTGCCCTCCTTGGAGAGGATGTGTGTGATTCCAGCCAGTTTGAGGATGTATAAAGTTGTATAAACACGTAGGCAGCCCCCGGCCATCTAGCTCCGTGTCCCGCTCCTTCCACAGAGCGAGCGCCCGGCGCTGCCTTCTGGTAAAGAACGGAGTCCATCCACGCCGTACTCATGGTGGTAGCAGCGTTACCTACTCTGGCTTTACCTTCGGCCCATCGCTGATGCCCACCCTTGTTACTCCAGACCGCTTATGACGTTTCTCTGACAGAGACGCTGATGGTAACTAAGCAACCAATTTGCATCTTCAACCGTGCGAAAGATTAAAACCAACACCACGAAATACCGAATACTGTATGGCCGAAATAGGTAAAAGGGATTTTTTTTTTTTTTGTCCTAGTGTGTAATGTATATAAAAACTATTTTAAATTAAAATATAGAGCTTTTTAACTTGCTGTGCTCCAAACATATTACACATCCACCTCATTAGGTGAGATTAAGTTCAAATTAAAGTAATGAGTAAATTACTGTAGAATAATGTCATGGCTGTTGTGTTATTTTGTGTCGTCAATATGCTCATGTTTGGATACGCCTGTAGTGCGTGCGCGATTGCGCGCAATGTTTATAGTGTGGGGGGGGGGGGTCGCGAGTCACTTGCACCGTTACTTTGGGGGTCGCGGGCTGAAAGTTTTGGGAACCCCTGGTCTAGAAGAAGTCTCCCAGCTAATCCTGCCTTGGACTGACCAAAGCTGGGGAAAAAGATATCTAGCTGATGGGATCTTGTCTCACTCTGGAGCTAAAACAGAGACCTAAAACTGGATCTGCAGTAATGCTCAGTACAACACAAATATGGTGTTTTTGAAAATCAAACCATGTAAATCTATTCTGGTACAACCTCAAAATACATTTATGAACCTGAAGATGGGCAGAACATGGGCACTTTCCCTACTTCAATTTAACGCTACTTCTAATGATCACTGAAATGTAGTTTTTTTTTATACTGTAGTGGTGTACTTTTTATTTTGCTCATCCAAATACAATACACCGTATACACTTTGTATCGCTTTTATTCTATTTGAATACTTTTATTTACTTTGCAAGTACTTTGGTGACTCTGCATTTTTGTGTACTTGTTATGATAAATGTCTTAAATTTCACGTGAAACGTGTCGCGTAAAGCACAACAGTAAGTGACGGCCCATTAACAGCGGACCACATCGCAGCTTAATTTCATACTCATTATATCAGTATTTGACAACACTGGTCATCTTTACTCATTTACTTTGTGGCATGATGCACCAAAGTAAAAGCGGTCAAGATGTAGGTAAACTGTGTAGATGTGTGGGTGGAGAGCTTGATAGCATTGTCTCGCCTCATGGAGTCCATCAGCCAATCCATCTGGCCTAGGCCTGCACGATTCTGGGACAAATATGAATCCTCAAATATCAATCATTTTGGATTAGAATTGATATTACGATTCTCTGCCACGATTTCTTTTAGTCACGACGAAACATTGGCAGTACCAAACATAGATTTATTTTGGCAGCTATAGCACATTGCTCATCACCATATCCCTATAGAGGCTCCAATGAAGAGAAGGGAGAGCATTAACACCTATTTTATGGGCGCCCAGATAGCTCAGTTGGTAGAGCAGGTGCCCGGGTTCAACTCCAACCTGCTGCCCTTTGCTGCACGTCATTCCCCCGTCTCCCCCCTTCAATGTCTTCAGCTGTCCTCTCAAAAATAAAGGCCAAAAATCCACATTTCATACAGTCTGTTTAAAACTCACAGAAGAAATTAGTAGCATTTGTGATGCAGTCGGTTTGTAAAATTAAATGAGAATCAAATCAAATCCTTTTTTTTTTTTTTACGAGTTATTTAAATATTAAATTTTGAACAGGGTGAGTCAAGATTGCGATTTTGTAACGATTAATCGTGCCTGCCTACTCTGGCCCACGGGCCGTTTTGTCTGGTGACACCCACCTGAATCCCAAAGGTGCTTTAAAAGATATCACTTTGAGGAAAGAAGGATTATGGATGTAACATGGGTTCAAAAGGCATGACAGCAGGCGGCCTTGCTCGGTTTCCCCCTGTGAGCACGCTGATTCCAACAGCATGTGTTTCTCAGAGGAGCAGCATGGTGCAAGGGCACAAAGCTCCCCATGCTCCCTGGCCCTGGTTAAAAAAAAAAAAAAAAAAGCTCAGTAATGCGAGAGAGGCAGCAAGCTGTGTGGAATAGGAATGCTTACTCAGGCTTTTCACACATATGAAAAGAGGAGGACTCCTAAAGTAGGAATAACTGAATCTGCAAGTAATCTGACCCAGTTTTCGTCCTCCTGGCTCCAGGCTGGTGACGCAGGCAGTTTTTCTATTTGTGCTCTCGGTTTGGATTGATCTCAATATGAAGCAAAGACATGCATCTCAGGGGGGGGCTGGCTTGTTAACAGCCATTGTTTATCGCTGTCATTAAACCCATCCATAAGTGGGGTTTGTCCCTCACACAGAAAAGTGTATACAGTTTTACGGTGGAAACGTAGCTTTTCCTATGCTTGTGAGGACCTTCATTCTCTTGCCACTCCATATCTCTTGCACTGTTCGATTTCTCCATTTTATGTTATGCAGTGCATACAGGGTTAATTTTTGAGAAAACGTTGAATGGATTTTTGTTGTGTTTACGCTTTCCATCAACCTGCCTCAAATCTTTTTACTTTAAATTATGATTGACACGTTTCCTCTTACCAGCAGTGCTGTTTATCCATCTAGGTTGTTGTAGTGCGAGTTGCCCAGAGTTGGAGATATCGGCCTTAATTATGTCTTCCTTTTTTTAGTATAACGGAACTCGATGGCACTCGGCTTGTGTTGCTTAAAATAAGAAATACATTTGAAAAACTCAACAGCATTGTCCCTTTCCAGAAATCATGATCCGGGTACTTAAGATAATCCACACACAGTTTCATGTAGGAGCTATTTTCTTTCTACCAAACTACACCCGCCAACCCTATCATTGTGGTTTGTGGTTATCAATTTGGTCTTCTTCCCTTTTGGCCTTGGCTAAACCAGCTTGCCACAGTCCAGCATCCAATCCTCCAAACTCCTTTAGCCCAATTAAACTGACTTAAAATGTTCAGTTTTAAGTCAGCAGACACTTTTCACAAGCTTTTATCAATACAGATTAAAGTAAAATGTGTCTCTCCGTGTTGCTGGGGAGCCGTGTGTGAGTGAAGTGAAGAGTCCTATTTTGGCCCTTTTTTAAATATGTTTATTACGTGAGGTCAAGCCAAAAATACCTAATTTAACAAACCAAAAAAAGTCTCATGTTGAATTTTAAAAATTCCAATTTTAAAGCTACAGTGCGTAGTTTCTGTCTCCTCTGTGAGGAGTTCTAAGTAATGACTACAACAGTGTCGGCGCATCCACATGGTACAAGCCTTCAGTGATTGTGCACGCACCCTCACCCCTCCTCAACACAGTTTCTAATATGCAAGGAAGACATGGAGGATTAATTAAGCATGAAGGACTCTTCAGAAGAGGTAATTATCTTCACTTGAGTTCCTGCGCTGGAAAGTCGCCGGACACCTCAATCTCCTGAACACAGTCTTACTAAGAGACACAGAGAGCTGTGTGGAGCTGAGATTCTTAATTAGCTGTGTAGCAACTCATTTGGCAATGGCTTGAATGTAATGGACGTTCATTAATATCAAAATGTTATGCACTGAAGCTTTAAAGAATAGACCTTTTGCACACTTGTAGATCGACAGGTGCGTTGGTCGTCATTCCAGAACAAAAGACTCCTGCACACTGTTCTCCTCATTAGTAGTCAGAGATATTCAAAAACACTGCTTGGGTACGCAGATCATCAGTTAGTTAAAATTAAAATATTCAAATCTAAACCTCCTTTTTTTTTTTTTTTTTTTACACAATAGGCTTCCACCAATGATTGAAACCCTGAGCGTGGGCTCTGCATACAGCTCAGTATTGAGAAGTTGATGACTATTACGTTCGGCTGCGTTTAATGGAGGTGTAAAAAAGAGAGTACCTCATTAGGAGCCATCTTGTCATAGTGGGGCAATTATCAACCGGGAAGAAAATTCTTTGAGCCCATTCACTGCTTAGCGCTGTCCACTCACTGCATTGACTGACGAGGACAACGTGGGTGAAGGTGGGATGTCAAGGTAGTCATGGTTTTATGGCTGTATGGCTGTTCTGCAGCTTTGTTGAAAACCGTCATGTTAACGTTCAAAATGCATTTTTCCTTCAACCATGATTTCATCTGTTGATTCTATTTGGCCGCTGACATCTAAGTGTCCATGATGCAGGATATACGTCATATCCTTCCCGTTGGCATCTTGATACCAGTGCTTTTCTAACTACTTCCTTGCTTACTCTTAGAGGAGAGGTTTAAAATTCTGTTTCATATCCAATCAAAGAACATCCATCCGAGCCTAATGCCTTAGCAGGTTTCCTGCTTCAGACAGAGTGCAGCAGATCTTCGTATTAAAGTTTGAAATCAACATCATTATTACCTTGGACTGTATAAACTCGAGGGAAGTTATTTATTTTTTTGTCCTACATGCAACACCACCATAATAACTTTGGAAATTGAGTTATTTTTCTTTTCTTGCCGAGTGTTAGATGACATGATCCCGTCTTCTCTTACATCTGTACGGTAAGCTGGAAAAAAACGGGGAAACTGCTAACTTGGTTCTATCCAAACGTGACAAATTTCCAGCACGTGATCAAGAAATAGTTTAGCACATAACCCATAAACCCCAAATATTAGTTTTTACCCTTCAGTTTTTGTACAGATTAAAAAAAGAAGTTAGATTGATTTGGTTAATTAGTAAGTTTTAGTGGTGCCGGTAAGTGGATTTTGGCAATGGCACCTTTGGACAGAGCCAGGCTGGCTGTTTCCTCCCGTTTCCAGTCTTTGTGCTAAGCTAAGCTAAGCTAAGCTAACCCAACCACCTGCTGGCTCCAGCTTCATATATAATTAGCGTACAGACAAGAGAGTGGTGTCCTCCCATCTAACTAGAGCTGTGTACAAAATCACTTATTCACTTCTATATATTAGGTATTTAACATTGGTCATGTTGCGCCATCGATGCCAGGTGTAGTCTAACAGTCATTTTCTCATCTTTCATAAAATGAGTCACATTACATTGTGTGATTATTGGCAGAAAGTAGTGTACTTGCATGGCCTTATATCGGGATTGAAATCAGAAAATGTTGATGGAGACTTCAAAGATGGCGAGTCCAAAGATTCCAGATCATTTGCAGCTTTATTCAAACCGTGAACACACTTTCATGACAGAGAGATCCGCCTCTGTACACACACGGATGTCTATACAAGTCCCCTTGAACATCAGAATTACTGCGTTGACATTGTCTTCTTGTCCTTCACATGCCAGTTTATCTCTTTCTGTGAGCCAGTGTTACCTTCAAAAGGACTCGTTATTTGTGAGACACTTCTAATAGTTTTACACATTCCGATCTGTTCCTGCGAACTAGTGTCCCTTTCACGCTGACCCCGCCATGGAAGCTACGAGCATAGTTACATACATTTGAATACCTGCATGCGTAAATACCAACCTATCATGGACAATACTTGCATTCCAATGTAGAATATTAGATTGGTATTTGACTATACAGTGGATATATTCACACACTCATTCAGAAATATGATAGGTATAGGATTCATTGTCAGGATATATTAAGTTCTACTTATTGTTTGTATGTCTCCCTTTTACTGTACATAGATTAACTATTAAATTTGCTCTATTTCATGGGACTGGACTGAACACCCAGTCACTCTCTGATGTAAGAATAAACGTATGAATTAAGTGAAGTGGGTTATTGGTAATTTTGTGTAACATTGAAATGGCAAGGGTTACATCTTCTGTCACCACTTAGGGCACTCAAACCTGAGAGCTGTCAGATAAAGTCGTTATATTTTTCACTCTATTATTATTATTATATATATATATATCTCACTCCTCAGCCATCTGTCATTGTCTGCCCACTTGAGCACTCTTCAATATTTGCGAGATGTGAAGGATAAAGCAGACAGAAGGTGGATTGTTTGCGTAGCTCTGGTAAAGTGCAGAGATGGAAAACCACAATGCAAAAATCCATCTCAAATATTTTATGAGCTGAGACACTGAGCTCATAAATGAGTCAAGCAGCTTTGGAAGTGGCCCTAATAGAACCTCTTTTAAAAAAAATGTTTTTAAAAGGGTCACAGCTATCCCACTCATGAGCATTCAAATCCAAGCGCTTTGTCTTTTGAGAGCTTTCTGTCCTTTGTCAAAGACAGTTGGACATTATATGGTTGCAGTTACATTTTATGGGATACTTTTGTTTCCTGAAATCTTTGAAGCTTGAGTCCAAGGTTTGAGTCCTAAGCTGTCTTAAGCTCCTGTGAAAAGAGGCAGCCTTGTAAAAACTGCTGCTGCCAGTAATTCAATTCAATTTTATTTATAGTATCAATTCATAACACAAGTTATCTCAAGACACTTTACAGAGAGAGTAGGTCTAGAACACAATCTATAATTTATAATGACCCAACAATTCTAGTAATTCCCCCAAGAGCAAGCAACTAGTGCAGTAAGAGACAAGAAGTATCTAACTGTATATGAAAGGACACCTGGGGGGCTTTAATCTGATTTGGCTGCCTGTGGCTGAATCAGAGATGGGGGGGGGGTTTGATGCAGACATGGGTGACTGGGGAGATATAAATGATGCTGACAGTGAAATACAGTTGACACGCTGAATCACGTTTTGTGTAATTTACGGACTAAAATGACCCTAATTTACCTTTTTTCTTAAAGTTGCGTGTAAATATCAAAACTGCTACCTGTTTTTCTGCAATATGTATCCAACCAAGTGTTATGAATCAAGTTTACATGTACTGTTTCCAGTAATAATGTCTAGGCCCCAACGGAGGCAAAAACCAAGTCTCTAGGTACCTACACACAATGCCTCGTTTTAGTCTGTATGACAACCCCAATAACGACCATAACACGCACGCTGAGATATAAAAAACAGAAAGTCATTTCAAGTCTATAACCTTTCCACCATTAAATGAAATACAAGCCACAGTAGTTAAAGCCTCACATATGAAAACTAGCCATGGCCATTAAAGTTGCACCAGACAGACTTCCCTATTACTACTTTTATGAGACACATGATGCAGCCGATATGAAATAGCAGTTAGAGGCCAAGGGGCTGCAAATAATGCAGTTTGATGTATGATAGAGGAACCAAGAGTATTTCCTTGTTTTCCAGCAGCATGTCTTGAACATTTCAATCATGCTGTTAACATTAAATTAAGAACATTTAAGCTTGTTGTTGTGGCGGCTCCAAAAAATAAATATATGTTCAGTATATCGTTAATTCACAATGCCTCCAGTATTTAAACAGTATTAACATGCACGGTTGGAAAGGCAAAGACATGTCTCTCGTGGACCCAGTAACATTACCGCTGCAGTGTCTGCTATTGTCGTTAGCCTAGCAGCTAGCGGCGGGTTGCGGTATAACGTACTAGAAAATCTCCATACCTTACCCGGCCCTAGTGGAAAAAGTCTATTTTAACATATAATTCAAAAGACTACGGAAGAGGATTAGGGCCACTAGTGAAAAATGTATATGAGTTCTGATTTCATTCTCTGAATTTTGAATTTTTTCTCTTTTTTTTAGTTCTGAGATTAAAGTCAAAATTCTGACTTTAATCTCAGAATTCTGAGAATAAAGTCAGAATACCCATTCACAGAATTCTGAGATTAAAGTCAGAATTCTGACTTTAATCTCAGAATTTTGACTTTATTCTCCGAATTCTCAGGAAAAAAGTCAGAATTCTGAGAATAAATTCAGAACTCACATACATTTTTCACCAGTGGCCCTAATCCTCTTCCGTAAAAGACAGACTTGAAACACATGAACTTATCATTTAGGTAGCTAGACATAGATGTACTTCATCCCCGCTGAGAGCAGGTGGTGGCTCCTGGGTGTAGCTCTGTACAGTGCTGCTCCCCAGCACGTTGAATCTCTCCCTCTCAGCATCCTGCCACAAACCTTTTGTGTAACATGTATTTTTTACAAGTTGGCTCTAAAAGCACGTTGCCTTTAAAAACTAGTCATCGTGCACAAACAAGTCCTTGTTGTTGCACTGTCATGCATTTTCGTTTCCCATTTGCTTGCAAAACTGACACGTCCCTCATAAAACCCCCCACAACAGCTCCTATCCTTTTATCCTCCGGTTTGCCCGTTTTCATTGAAACATAATGTAATAACAGGCAGGGAAAGACGGTGTCTGAAAAGAAAGAAAAAAAAAAGAACTGCAATGCAATCAGCTCACTGCATATGGAGCTGTTAAAAGCATGAGGGACGGGGGTGTATAACCACATCTGCATCTGACACATCGGATGTAAATGATGTGGGATTATGGGAGAAAAGAAGCAATATGAGAAGGAGGTGACGTGCATTGCTGAGTTGTATCCTGATCGCCTTTGGAGGACTACTCTCTAACAGTAGAGATTGGGCCCACTACGTGTGTCGAGTTAGCTAATTAGTGTAATTAATTGACCCATGTGGATTGAAAAAGTTAAGAGGAGTGTGGAAGAATTCTGAATTGATCTCTCGGGGTGAGACCTGTGGATGTCGAGCCTGCGTCTCTGGGGGAAACTTTGCGAGAAACCGAGAAGACTTAAGTCTTAAAGTTGACTTCATTATTTAGTTCACTACCTCTCTCGTCCGTGCTGTTTCCTCCTCTTTCATACTTTATTTCCTCCATTTGCCTTTTTAGTCTTTCCCTCCACCCCTCCTTCCTTCTTGCTGTAAGCGGAGTTGTCAGAAGTGTTTGAAGTCGCTGCTTTTCACAGGGCTTCTTCCTCTCCTCATTTTTCTCTGCCTCCTTTCTCATCAGCCCTAGACTGAGAGGCCTTGGGTAGAGTTCGCAGCCTTGGAATTAGCCTGAAGTAAGAGCTAACTATTTTACCAGCAGAGATTCTCGATCACAAGATTAAAATCTCGCCTGATCTCTGAAGTCTTTCCCCAACGTATCCCTTCCGAATGCTCCCGAGTGGCATTAGTGCCACCTTAGTGCCAGACTTAAACACAAATTCCCATCATATTTTATTGTGATGAGGGGCAGATGCTGTTTTCCTGACTTATATTAGTCATTTTATATCACTTATGTATCTCTAATGATGTGTTGAGGCGGCTGTAGCTTCGAGCTGTTTGTTCACCAGCAGGCGCTCTGTAGCATGTCCTCTTGACACCCCTAATGCAATCACACTCCCATAGTACATAATAACATCTCCTCTATGTCTATAATAACACACATTTCTACCGTTTGCACCCTCACTGACAAATTGATTTGTGGCATTTTCTAAGGAACAAAATTGAGTTAAATTCCAAAAACCATCTGGAAGGAGCTTGAAATGTGAGATTTCACCAATAAGTCAGTAGATATATGGTCGCAGTTTTCACTCAAATTGAGGTTTTAATAGATGCATAAATAATTAACTAGAACTCCACCTGATGATTACCTGCCAAGTCGAGTCTGCCTTGCCTTTTGTGTCATTGACAGCAGTTTGATTTAAAGTGCTCTCTCAAGGCTTAGGGCCAGCCTCGCTCTCAGGTCAATTCATTCAGCTGTCAACGTTATACAACTAGCAAGGACAAGTCAGTGTTTCTGTACTATATAAACGCTCCCTCTGAAAAATAGAACCAAGTTTCTCCCTCACACTCGCAGCGTTCTGCTGTATTCGGGATGGCTGATTGTCCTTCAGCCACGTCTGTGACTCTACTCGCCAGTAAGAAGGAACTAAGTGTTTTATAAGATCATATTGTCCCAGCACGCACACACTCATATGAAAAGAAACGCCGGTGAACCTCTGCACTTTGATCTTACCAGAATTGGTTTTGTGAACCCCCCGGCCCTTTGGTATTTGGCGTAGCCTTTGACTTTTCCATGGGGGCCACTGAAAACTAGAGGACTGCATTCCTTTTAGAGGAAGTGGATTATCGGCCTAATCTGAGAGCCTTGAGAGCAAATTCATCAAAAACTTTGGCCCTTTGGAACGGTGAATGGGGGGATTGCCACGAAATTTGATATACAGTAGAGATTCAAGGTGCCTGGTGGATGAATCTTGATTTTCCAGACTTTTTTTTTCAGGCGCTACCAGAATGACGTCTTTAGTTCAGAGTTAAATGTGTCAACAGTTGTTGGGGGATTACTGTGCAATGGAGATATTTTTATGTTTTATTTAGAATTGGCATTAGTGTACAGTCTTTAGTGTAGCTGTGGACTCTTAGTCTTGTTAAAGAATATGAAACTCGTGCAAATCAAAAGGCATTCCACAGAACCCGGAATTCTTATTAAAGCCAAAAAATATACATTTATGTCAGATAAGCTGCAAATTTCCAGAGTAGGTGCACATTGGGATCATTTTCATGTAAGGTAAGGGCCTGAGATTGCTGTGCGGAGTGCCGCTGTGACTGATAGTGGAATAATACATTTTTCTAATGACATCGACGGGAAACTGTATTCGGTGTGGATGGTCACGTTTGGCCAATACCTGATCTGATTCATGAGGATAGTATCAGTCCTAAAACCACTTCAGCAGTTTGGGTCGGTGCGTCCCAACTTCTTACCAGAAAGAATCAAATAAAAGCTCTTCTGGTGTGGAAACTTCCAGCACTGCTGTTCCCTCCTGCAACAAACCGTTTGGAAACCATTTTTCTTACATTGTTGCTTTGCAGTTTATACAAAAAGCCTGAACTGTTAATGTTTAAAAATGAAAGAGTACTTTTTTAAATTCCAAATTAAGTCCAAACAAGACCATTCGTTAAAGGTGATTAGTAGTCTAGGTTAGTCATGTTGAACCAGCAAACATATCTGATAAAAGTGGATTACAACTAGAGCCCGATATTATCGGCCGATATTAGGCGTTTCCCGAACTATTGGTATCGGCATTTATAATGGCCGATCATTTTTAGTTCATCAGAATAATTTATGACAAATAAATGATTCTGATAAATGAATATTTAAAAAAATAAAGAGGACGCCCCACAACGTCCCTGTTAGTGATGGCATTGTCTGTCCACCAGAGGACGCTCTACAACGTCCCTGTTAGTGATGGCGTTACATAGTCTGTCCACCAGAGGACGCTCTACAACGTCCCTGTTAGTGATGGCGTTGCGTAGTCTGTCCACCAGGGGACTCTCTACAATGTCCCTGTTAGTGATGGTGTAGCATAGTATGTCCACCAGAGGACGCTCTACAACGTCTGTTGTCTTTTTTTGTTAATGTCCTTTTGTTCGAAAGACTTAAGTTTCATATCTTAAGGTTGTGTTTTTATACATTTTATTTAGCAGAACTTTAATATATTTTGATGTTCTGTTGTGACAATAAAACAAATTATTATCATATTATTTTGGTGAGAACTCATGAATTACTAATGTTAGGGAAAACCTTTTTTTATGTGTTTTTGGATTTTAATTTGTTAAAAAATATATTGGCCGATATATCGGAATATCGGATTTTTAAGTTACCAAATATTTGTATCATATCGGCCTTAAAAATCTATTAAAAATCGGTCTGGCTCTAATTACAACTGAAGCCCGTTTTGGAGCTGACATGAGTGAACCTGGTGGATGGGTGTGCATCGTGGGGGTGTTTGGAGTCATGGATCAGGATTTAGAGTGGATGTAATGATGCCAGGCAGAAAGCAATGCAGGAACCACCCCCACCAACCCCTGCTGTCTCATCTGTTGAGATTTGGAAATGGGAGAGGGGTGCTGGAGTTTTTACTCATCCTCTCCATGTACATGCAGTGACTCACACAGTGTCACCAACCAGCCCATGTAGCAGTTGCAGTATCACTGATATTGGTACATTGCCTCATTTTCTTACACTGTTGCCAAGTAAATAATCATTAATCGCTCATCTTATCTCTCCCAGCCTCAAATAACCCACTCACGAGCGCCTCGCTCACGCAGCTCTGAAAATTAGACTTCTTGTCAGTTTGGAGTGTCAGAGCTGCACTGATGTAACAAAAAACCCAGCCCTGTCCCTCCCACACACAGAGGACACAGTCCGCAGGGGTCCGCTTTTACGGTCATGTTACCGAGCCGCCGCGATGACATTAGTCGACATCTGACCTTTTAAATGAACACACAGCCAGAGCCGCGCTGCTGTGGGAGGTTAGCGAGGCTGTCTGACAGCAGCGTTGTCTAATGGGGGGGGCCCTCCACAGTAAGCATAGGAGTCCCCTACTCACCTCATTATAATTATGCTAATAAGCCTCTCTGCTGAGGATGTGGTGGAGAAGCTGGAGTGGAGAGAGGGATGGCATGTTGACAGCCACATCAAAGAATTCTTTAGTGACTTAGGAATCTAGACTCTTGGTTTCATCTTGAATCCATTTGGGTGTGAAGAGCATGGGCGTAAATCTCATGTAACAGTTGGGGGGGACAATAAACAAAATTTTAGAAGGGGACACAAATAATACAGACACAATTATACTTGTAGAGGACATGTGTACACAGAGGAAAAGCCTTAATACTATCATTAGTGTAGCAAGGAGACTGTAACATTATCCTTTTTTCAGTGTTTCTCTTGATTCAATGAAAAAGCGGACTAAACCGACCAAAAAAAAAAAATATATATATGTTTGATTTAAAGCAAGCAGGTGTCCGGATTACTCAGTTGGGAGAGCGTGCGCCCATATATAAGGGTTTACTCCTTGACCCAGCGGGCCCAGGTTCGACTCCAACCTGCGGCTCTTTGCTGCATGTCATTCCCCCCCCACTCTCTCCCCTTTCATGTCTTCAGTTGTCCTGTCAATAAAGACCTACTCATGCTCAAAAATACTCTTCAAAACATTTTAAGCAAACTTGGATGACGGACAGGCACTAGGGGGGCGTTCCAGAGGGTGGGTGCAGCAGCTGAGAAGGCTCTGTCGCCCCAGGTCCGGAGCTTAGTCCTGATGGACCCGATGAGGCGGGCGGGAGTGTGGCGGGTGAGGAGGTCGGAGAGGTCCCATGACATGGTGCTCTTTGGGTGCTTTTATATAGACTTTAGTGGTCCCTAATACTGTATCTGAAGTCTCTTTTATATAGACCTTAGTGGTCCCTAATACTGTATCTGAAGTCTCTTTTATATAGACCTTAGTGGTCCCTAATACTGTATCTGAAGTCTCTTTATATAGACCTTAGTGGTCCCTAATACTGTATCTGAAGTCTCTTTTATATAGACCTTAGTGGTCCCTAATACTGTATCTGAAGTCTCTTTTATATAGACCTTAGTGGTCCCTAATACTGTATCTGAAGTCTCTTTTATATAGACCTTAGTGGTCCCCTAATACTGTATCTGAAGTCTCTTTTATATAAACCTTAGTGGTCCCTAATACTGTATCTGAAGTCTCTTTTATATAGACCTTAGTGGTCCCCCAATACTGTATCTGAAGTCTCTTTTATATAGACCTTAGTGGTCCCTAATACTGTATCTGGAGTCTCTTTTATATAGACCTTAGTGGTCCCTAATACTGTATCTGAAGTCTCTTTTATATAGACCTTAGTGGTCCCCCAATACTGTATCTGAAGTCTCTTTTATATAGACCTTAGTGGTCCCCTAATACTGTATCTGAAGTCTCTTTTATATAGACCTTAGTGGTCCCCTAATACTGTATCTGAAGTCTCTTTTATATAGACCTTAGTGGTCCCCTAATACTGTATCTGAAGTCTCTATTATATAAACCTTAGTGGTCCCTAATACTGTATCTGAAGTCTCTTTTATATAGACCTTAGTGGTCCCTAATACTGTATCTGAAGTCTCTTTTATATAGACCTTAGTGGCCCTAATACTGTATCTGAAGTCTCTTTTATATAGACCTTAGTCGCCCCTAATACTGTATCTGAAGTCTCTTTTATATAGACCTTAGTGGTCCCCTAATACTGTATCTGAAGTCTCTATTATATAAACCTTAGTGGTCCCTAATACTGTATCTGAAGTCTCTTTTATATAGACCTTAGTGGTCCCTAATACTGTATCTGAAGTCTCTTTTATATAGACCTTAGTGGTCCCTAATACTGTATCTGAAGTCTCTTTTATATAAACCTTAGTGGTCCCTAATACTGTATCTGAAGTCTCTTTTTTATAAACCTTAGTGGTCCCTAATACTGTATCTGAAGTCTCTTTTATATAGACCTTAGTGGTCCCTAATACTGTATCTGAAGTCTCTTTTATATAGACCTTAGTGGTCCCCTAATACTGTATCTGAAGTCTCTTTTATATAAACCTTAGTGGTCCCTAATACTGTATCTGAAGTCTCTTTTATATAGACCTTAGTGGTCCCCCAATACTGTATCTGAAGTCTCTTTTATATAGACCTTAGTGGTCCCTAATACTGTATCTGGAGTCTCTTTTATATAGACCTTAGTGGTCCCTAATACTGTATCTGAAGTCTCTTTTATAGACCTTAGTGGTCCCCCAATACTGTATCTGAAGTCTCTTTTATATAGACCTTAGTGGTCCCCTAATACTGTATCTGAAGTCTCTTTTATATAGACCTTAGTGGTCCCCTAATACTGTATCTGAAGTCTCTTTTATATAGACCTTAGTGGTCCCCTAATACTGTATCTGAAGTCTCTATTATATAAACCTTAGTGGTCCCTAATACTGTATCTGAAGTCTCTTTTATATAGACCTTAGTGGTCCCTAATACTGTATCTGAAGTCTCTTTTATATAGACCTTAGTGGCCCTAATACTGTATCTGAAGTCTCTTTTATATAGACCTTAGTCGCCCCTAATACTGTATCTGAAGTCTCTTTTATATAGACCTTAGTGGTCCCCTAATACTGTATCTGAAGTCTCTATTATATAAACCTTAGTGGTCCCTAATACTGTATCTGAAGTCTCTTTTATATAGACCTTAGTGGTCCCTAATACTGTATC
Organism: Etheostoma spectabile; assembly: GCF_008692095.1. Classification (NCBI taxonomy): domain Eukaryota; kingdom Metazoa; phylum Chordata; class Actinopteri; order Perciformes; family Percidae; genus Etheostoma; species Etheostoma spectabile. Next base: position 29,212,369 of record NC_045740.1, on the reverse strand, counting down.
TGAAGTCTCTTTTATATAGACCTTAGTGGTCCCTAATACTGTATCTGAAGTCTCTTTTATATAGACCTTAGTGGTCCCTAATACTGTATCTGAAGTCTCTTTTTTATAAACCTTAGTGGTCCCTTATACTGTATCTGAAGTCTCTTTTATATAAACCTTAGTGGTCCCCTCTTTCTCTGTCATTTACATTTTAAAAATGTATACTGTTTATTGATCCCCAGTGTTCACTATACTATGCATCCTGATAAAGTTCCCTTGGCCTTTGGGATTTGTTATTTTAAATTTGACTCAGCTCTTTCTCTGGTTTCATTGTATCTTGTAAAAAAGAAGAAGACAAACAAGTCATTCAGTATTTTGGCATCAGTTATATTTTATCGTATATATGACATAAATCCTGTTTTAGGCAGCAGGGGTTACAGCTTCACAGTTCTCTTTCTAAATCATCTTTTGTTATTTGTGCAGAGGCCACAAACGTAAGCACGATGAAGCTAAGGAGGAGGCGGAGGAGGCGGAGGAGTCTGCCGACGAGTCTTCCAAAGACTCCAACGAGGAAGGAGGAGGAAGCAGCTCCGAGGCGGACGAGATGGCCGCCGCCTTGGAGTTGGAGCTCAATGACTTTATGTGACGTGGAAAACGAAGGGACTCAGTCACAGGGAAAGGACAACAAAAAATCCCCCCCCGCCGCCTCTGAAGTGGTAACTAAAAATCCTATTTTTCTGCTTTGGAATCTGTGTGTACTTAGGATGTATGAGCAATGAATGTGTGCTGTAATAAAAATGAATGTCCTGTACAGAAATAACGTGTTGCTGTGTAAATAAAAGGCTTAGATTTTTTGTTTTTGTAGCATTGATATATGGCCTTTTTGTCAACAAACCATTTCATGTTAACATTTTATTGTAAGATAAACCGTAGGAGACGTGACATTTGATACTTTTTGTTTTCCTTTTCCTTTTTTTCTATTTCAATTTTTATATTGATGAGAAAAAGATAAATGAAATTCTAAAGCTTAGATTTTCCTGGTCTTACATGCCAAAGAGTTTTGGAATAGGTTTGCCAAGGGCGTGCAGCTAAATATTTTACTCTGGACTTCCAGTTTTACTTTTTCTTTTGGCCTCCTCGACACGTTGTTGGGGTCATAAATGCAACCAGCGGATCTAGACGTTTGAATGTGTTTTTACTGAGTCATTTCTTCCTATTCGTGGTGTTTGTACATTTGATAACATAATGGTAAGGTAAGCTTCTCAGTCGTTGTGAACCGTGAACAGAGTCTTCTCAACTCCCAAGCTGTGTCCATTTTCATGTGTTTTATAAGCTCACCTTTCCCTTGGACAACCCGTCTCTATTGGTCCAGTTCAGAAGGACTAAGCCGTTGCTTACTGTGTGTACACTGGAGCTCGTTGCCTCAGAGGGTAAGTGGCAGGCATCTTTTTTCACCTCCCTTTAGTGTTATGGAAATGCAGATAGTTTTGGGTTATTTTTCTGCCCAAGTTTTTCTGGTCTGCAGCTCTTCGGCTTCTCCCTCCACTCCAGTGCAATGGTACAGAGTAACCCGGGGTTTGTTATGGTAGAAACACTTAAATTAATGGATGCTTCAGAGACGTGTCCACGCTTTGCTTAAGGTTCCGGAAATGTTGTGGTTTAGTTTTAATGTTAATGAACACACTGCGTCTTGTGTTCCCAGCTTCAAACTTCAGAGTTTTTCTGTGTTAAACTAAGATCTTTCCCTAACCTTAACCAAAGTCCTTTTAAAAAAACGTGGAAGTCCCAACAAACAGATATTATACTGCAAGATTGGATATATAAATACAGCCAAATGGTCATTTTGTTAATGGACAAAAAAAATGACATATTTGCCTTAACAAATTAGTTGTAAAGAAAACATATTTTCTAGGTGTTGGAATGTACATATTCCAGAAATTGTAGTGGGAGGTTTAGACCAAAAACATCCCTGTTTATAAAGAAATGAAGAAAAAAAATGCAAGGAGTTGCATGGAGTTTCCTCTGGAAATTTAGCCCAGTGAAATAAGTCTTTGTTTTGCAGCAGTTATTACGAGGTAAATGGAAATGCAGTATTCATATTTCATATGTAATCTAGCAGGAATGTTTCCGCCGGGTTCAACTTTTTTGACAGGGCCCTCTGCGGTAAATCATTTTCTACCATATGAACTCCTGGGCCATTCTTACAGTTCCATTTATGGTGCTCACATCATTATACTTTAAATGATTGAAAAGATTTGAGTTCAACATCTGTCTCCAGAGTTTTACTGTCACTATTAGTCAGCTGTTACAGGAACTAATTCTTAAGTAGAAAGTAGTTCCAGTGAATGCGTTCGACAGCGACTTCCAAGAATTACGCCGAGTAATAGGTACATTGACTCTGGAGAGAGGTGTGACTCTTGAATTTTTGAGTATCTTTGTCTAATGAGTGATCCACCAAAATCAAAAACCCATTCATCTCCATTGTATTTGGGTTGGCGGCAGAAACCGGAGACCAAAACATCTGATTGGCACAGTAAATAACACTAGAGGTAAGTGAGAAAATGTGTTTTTTGGTAAATTGGGTGAACACCCCTTTGGCATATACAGTATAAAAATGTAGGGAATTAGCCCAAGTTATATTTTTTCTCCCAAATGACAATGAGATTTGTTGATCCAAAGGGCGATAACCTCAAAGCTCCTCTCTTCCCACTCTTTGGGGCCTGGTTGGTAAATGTAACCACGCTGTGTGCACCTGGCCAACGTTACCCACTACAGGATTTCTGTGTGTTCAAATGCTTCCATCTCACTGTCAAAGTGGCCCAGGGCAACTAGCGAAGCATATAATGTTGCACCAAGGTTGCTTGCATTCAACGTGTGGCATCTATGTATAGTCCAATCTACAGCACTGAGTCTGTTCTCGTCTCGTTCAAGAGTTGTAAACAGTCAAAGATCCTTTCTCCAGTTGTAATTCCCGTCCTCAGGCAGAAGAGCAGCTGTCTGTAGGAGTCTGTATCTTCATCGACTACACATCAAGATTTTCCTTTTACAGTGACAGTCATGCCGTTTTGTTTGGTTTTTGTGTTCCTGGTGCTTTTAACGTTGGTTCCAATCAAACAATTTAAAGTATTTGTAAAGTCTATTTCCTACTTGACCCGGAAAGAAAAGATACTTTCTTCAAATAAAAATGTTTGTAAAAAAAGTAACGCAGCTGGATTTAGTGTTTTTCTTTTTGGGGATATCGAGCATGAAATAAATCCAGTGTTCCTGAACATGATCATTACATCGTACGCCAAACAAAGTCCATTAGCCTTTTGCTGCCTCTTCTTAGCTCGGTTTTAAACATTAGGATCGTAATGAGTATGGCACTAAGGGCCTACCACCAGGACCTATTACTCAGTTAATGGGCTCTGTCACGAAAACCATACCAGAAGCATTAGGCCTCGTTCCATCTTGCCGCTTGTTTTGCAACTTGCAAAGAAAAGCAGCCTCATTATTGGAGTGTACAGACAGCACTATCATATCAGGCGCAGGAGGGAAAAGACAGGATCATTTCTGCTGGGTGAAAGCGTGGCATTTCATTCTCAACAATCAAATACGATGGGATTCTGTTTTCAAAATTAAGTTCAACCTGAAGCAAATACACCCAACTTTATCATGTTGGGATTCAGTCAGTTATTGGTCTTCAGGTGTGATGTTACATGAAACCGCGAGGTGAATCACAGCCATAAAGTCTATTAAAAGCACGCCTGTGCCAGATCGGTTTATGGGGCTCCGTGCGCTTCTTTCCCAGAACGCCTGATAATCTGCTGCCTTAAAAGCCAAAGCAAACAGCAATAAACAAAGAGCTTTTTATCCCGTAATGAAGGCAAGCGTTTTCCTCCAGGATGTATTTTTCCCACATTTGCAGAGCCACAGTGATCAGAAGAAGTTTGAGTCCACATTTAAATGTGAATTATTGCCAATGTGCAGCTGTGTTTGGTTTATGATCTACAAAAGTGATTCAACGTAGACAAGGGCGTAGTTAAACCTGCTACGTACAGGAAGCGAAGCCATTTACAAAACTGATTTACAACCTTACAAACCCAAAATTTGTTACATTATTGGATTTTTATAGGTGAACAAACACGAGTGTAGGCAGGTTAGTGCTCAGTGGCTGAGCACAATGCAAACAATTCTACAATTTTCTTTCCTCGGTTACATATGAGTTCTGCGTATTAAAACGCTCAATTAAACGTGCACAGCCCGTACTCAGAAACTGCCTTTTAAACAAGCCCTCAGGACTTCTGTACGGTTGTGATGTCACAACTATAGTAAGGCTGAATCCCATTTCTCTATCTTATCCCTAACCTTTACCCCTAGTCCTTTTGCCCTTTGCCCTTGAAACCAAGGGGTAAGGGCTAGGGGTGAAAACTACCCCTATGAAATGGGACACCACTTGGTGACATCACCATACAGTATTGATCACAAACTCCCAAGATGCCGTCTGCAAGTGTGTCTATGTCGATTGCGTGGGTTTTGACAACAGTTTCATAAGCATTTATATGTTTTATAGTTAGTTTATGTTCGCTTTGGTGGTGCAGAGGTTTTTATCTGTGTAGTACTGTATAGGTCTGTTTACAGTACATATGTGTACACACACGGTGTGTTGTGTATTTGTTTCAGTTATCACCGTTTTGAATGTCATTGATGTTCAGAAAAACAAACAAAAATCTGTCTTCACTGGCCAATAAATTAAACATAACAGGCAAAAACATCACATAACATATTATATTACAGAAACCTTATCTTCTAGTAGAACCATAACTTACACGTCACACACATAAAAAGGCACTCAAATGTGTAAAACTAAAAAAAGACACACAAGACCACAAACAAACTACAGGTATTCCAATATTCCAGACCAGGCTGATGCCTGTTGGCAAGTACCCCCCCCCCCCCCCCCCCACACACACACACACACACACACACACACACACATATTTCTTTCATCAGTGTCCCGTAGAAAGTGTTGCAACAGTGCTGTGACAGTAATTCCCTGTCTGCGATGACGGTGCGGAAGACTCAAAATCAGAGCAGACTGGGCTTTTTCCAGGGAAAGAGGACTTTAAGACACAAAAATGTGGTTATTTAACATAAAACATGTAATTTGGCACCTGGGTTGCTCACCTGGTAGAGCATGCGGCCCCATGTACAGAGGCTCAGTCCTCCATGAAGCAGCTGTAGGTCCAATTCTGATGGCAGCCCTTTCTTGCATGTCCTCCCCTCTCTCTCTCCCCTTTTTTGTCTAATATCGAATAAGGCCTAAAATGCCAAAAAAGGGGGTTTTCTTCAGCTGGTTAGACTTACCCTGGGCTCTTAGGCTGTAAAAGCAGGCCCATGTGTTCACTGTCCCCCACTGAAGCTGACATCCACCCTGCGCCGGATGCTTTTGCACTAGTAATATCTCCACAGTGTGAGTGGGATTGACAAGCCATGAAGCCAACGGAACGCTTTGGTCGGATTGGCACTTGAGGTCAGATCTCTGTTGTAGCTGCGGAGTCTTTCTGCTCAGGGCACGCACACTGAGTCCGTCTGGAGACACAAACCTAAAGGTGACTGCCAGTTGTGATAAATGTCTTCCTTTGGCACAGGAAATATGATGGAACCCGCAGGTTCTGTCAGCCATTTACGTGATCTTGTACTACTGAATATTTCTTTAACAGAGGTGTCAGCTACCGTTGGCTGTGTGGTGTGGTGATGCGTTTATGGTCTTGAGAACTGAATCGGAAAAGGACTTTTTGCCAAGGAAGTAACTGAGGGCACACGGGAAGACACAGCAAGAACAACACCAAACAAAAGTCAGTCTGGACATTTGAGTAGTTATTAAAACAGTATAGATAAAACCAGAATCATTTTTGTGTTTCTGTGTAGAATATTTAAGCAGCAGCTCAAGACAGGCTGTGTTATTTTGCTGCTTGGCTGTGATATTATCACAACATATCACGGCCCTGAAGTGACCTACAGTATTGCTTTTATAAAACTGCAATATGAAGTTGTAGACAATGTATTGATAAACAACATTTCTCAATAAAATACCCGGGTTGTCTGGCTAAACATACTGCTGAGGCGACTGGTATAGAATGTTGCATGTAACATTAGTCTATACCAGCAGCTACCATGAAGAGAACAGTCATAGTAAATATTAGCATAAGTATCGTGATAATACCGTAGCGTAACATAAGCATTGCGATAATATCATAGCTTAACATAAGTATTGTGATATCATAGCATAACATGAGTAGCATGATAATATCGTAGACATATCAGACAAAATATTCTGTGACTGAGCTAGAAGTAGTAGAGAAGATGACACTGGAATTTAACGAAAGCAAGTTGCTTGGCAACAGTAGGAAACACATCCATGTTACAACACCGGCGTAGCGCAAAACCTTCCATTTATCCACTCTAATTACTAACGTGACTGGTGTTTATCTCCAAATCATAATGACTAACGCTGTGAAGAACACACTTTACATGAAGCATTTGTTTTTTGATCGCTCATGTTTTTCCTGCTAAATGTTGCTTCTTTTCCCCGTAGTGGTGACTCTCTAAATCCATATTTAATGCCGTTTGACTCCATGTGGTCTGTACATGGAGAATCAAACACTTTGCTCAATGCATCTATTTATCACACAGTGAAACATGAATGGGTTTTATAAGATTTCCATGCATCTTAAAGGAGAAACAAGGGGAAGAGAAATAACAGGGCTCAGATCAAAGGTTGTCCCAACCTTTCACACCTTTGATTAGCAGAGTGATGCAGGCATGAAGCAGCTGTTGGAGTCCAATAAGTAGGGCAGCCGAGGGAGGTGGAGGTGGAGGTGGCTGTGGTTTCGGTGAGAGCTTCCATTAATAAGTGAATAAAAGAGACTGATTACTCCGACTTCAGCCAGCCGTTACAGGAGCCAGCATCCAGAGTGATTGCTTCCATCTGTTAAATAAGCGTGACGTATCATGACCATTATTGACTTCCACTTTGTCATACACTCGGGGATGAGAGCATCATTCCTTTTATCTGAACAGTACATCCCGGTTTTAGGTTGTTACTGGTTGCAGGAAACACACTGAAGCACCCGTCGGTGTCATGACTAACACCGTACTGTACATACCCTGCATGATGCATAAATTCCCAACCACGCAATCCTTCAAACTCTTTAAAATGGTTTTACTGGAAAGTCCTTCCACAAGGTCCACAGGCATGGCGATCAGTCACCCTTACTGTAAGTTAGCAAGATAGATATGAGCGCTGGCTCAAAGCCGCATAATGAAACATGATAAATCAAGTCCGACGGGTGAGATGAACGCTCCAGGCCATGTTCAGAATACCCAAGTAACTTCAAGTCAAGGCAGCGCTAGGCCCACTTTTAAAACAAGGTTTTATAGTTACTGACATAGTTTTGAATAGGTTCCAGAAATAAATAATGGACATTGATTTAATAAAATGTGTTAACTGTGCATGTCGACATTGAGTGGCAACTTCCATTATAATGCTAACCACATCCTACTGGACACCATGGCCGATTGTTCTTTTTCCAGTGGTAAGCTTAAATTTAGCCCTTTTGTTTAGCGTCTGACCCTTTTGGGTCAAATTTGACCCATTTTCAAAACGTTTCTATATCAGAAAATTGGGTTTCTTTCAACCAAAATGTAAAAAAAAACATTCTTCAGTTCACTACTCTTACTGAATATGGGTGTTTTTATTTAATGTTTTGGCATTTAAAAAAAAAAAAAATGCGAAAAGATCTTTGAAAAAAGTGACAAAAATGACAGAAAAAAGCTTCCAAAACTTTGGCAAAGAAAATAACAAATGTAAAAAAAAAAAAAAAAAAGTGCAGACAACAAAACCTTTGAAAAAACTGACAAAAACATCAGATGACAAAAGTGACAAAAACATTCCAACAAAAGTTTGACCCAGATAAGTAAATAGTCAACAGGACAACACAAGGACATTTGGAATTACACTCTCTTGTACATTAAATATGAAGCCAGAGCCAATAGATGATTAGCTCTAGCATAACCTAAAAACAGAAAAAAAGAGTAGAAAAAATGCTTTATGAATAAATAAACAAAGGAGTACAAGATCTTGGCGTCTACACTTGTTGCTTGGCAACGTCACATTGGCAAAACTCCTGGGTGTTGAACCCAAAAAGTTGTTTTGAATGAAACTCCTCGTAAAACCACAACTTGTTGGTTTAACCTTTGAGATTTTAAGTGATTTTTAAGGCAGAAAAAGTGGGCGTTGTTGTTGTGCATGATCAAAAAAACATCTAGTTTCATATTTAGTGTACAGACATGAGAATGTTATCAACTCTTTACCTATTTTAAGAAAGCAAATGAGTTATTCACCCCAAAATGTCTTCTTTAATTCTTTTACCGTGTAGAAACATTAGTGGGATAAAAAGGGAAGACCCTGCTAGATTGCAGCAAATCCTAATGACTGAACATGTCTCCATGTGTCCTCTCACAGGGTTATCTGCTCCTATCAGCCAGCAGCTCTCTGGTCCTCACCATTAGTGACTGAGAATATTAATCAAAATCCCACACCTCAGCTAATTTCCGTTCCTCCAGAAATACAGCGCTCACTAATACCCAGGGTATTTTTGTCTATTGCCATGTACTGCAGTTGATTTTTCCAGCTTCGTTTATGAAAGCATCAAAGACTTGTATGGATTATATATTGTTCTGGCGGATTTCGTCACGGCTCGGTGTGCTCTGTTTATGTAACAGGGATTTTGAAAACCCCACTGGAGCTTTGCAAAGGAACAAAGCATGTCTAAGGTTCCTATAGAGCAAAAAATATCCATATTAACACGTCGATTTGTCAGGTAATGAGTCTTAAAATAGGGTGGCCATTGGGTGATCATTGGGAAAGACATAATTGGGCGGATTAAATCAACTGTGTAAAATGCAAATCAACATTTTTCTTCTTTATCTATATGAAGCTAAACAGGGTGTCGCTGCATGTCAGTATTTGCAGAACGGGTGAAGTTGCACTGAGAACTGCTGCAATCATTTAATCCAACTGACGAAGCTCTTTTTCATTTGTGTGACTTGACTGAAATCCAACATTTCTCCAAAGATTGCATTCCTTTAGCAGATAGAGCCGAACATGATGTTTAATGCCCAAATAAACAGATTTGAAGGAGCGGCGAGACAAAAGACAATGCCAACCAGCAAGTACATCCTTCTTATCATCTATTCAAAGAAAGCCTTCTGTTGAAAGACACAATCAGACTTGTTTCCAGAGAAAACATTATTGCCACTGTCTCAAAGCAAAAAGAAAAGCTGGTCCCTGGCAACAGTATTTCCTTCACACAATGCTGGTTTTATTAATGGTGTCTGTGTCCACCGATGTGGATCAGTGGGTCGCTTGACAGCTTTATGATGAGCCAATTGTATCTTTTGTCCCTCTCTGTCGGGATACGAGGCTCAGCCCAGGATTGTTTACTCTTGGCTTTTTTTTTTATACAAACGGCTCCTGTATTACCTTTAGATCCAGGATCTGTATCAGGGAGATCAGCAATACCATGGGTCATACATATTCCAAGCATGTCTAACCCCATGATACCATTTTACTTTCCTATTCCCATCCCTGTCTTTGAAAAACACACGGTATATGATCCTGTTAACAAGCAGTTTGACAATTAAGGGAGTTGAAAATGATCTTTTTTTTTTTAATATATAATTTTCACCAGATCTATTTCACCAGTTTTCATGCCCTTTTTGGTATCAGGAGAGTTTCCTTTTACATTTTATGTGTTAACCGCACACCCTTGATAATATAAACACCATTATGATTTGATTAGATAGCTGAAATTTAATTAGATAATCATATTGGATGTAATATAGTTTGCTAATCATGATTTCACACAACAGCTGGCATGCCAGCCTTGATAATGAGAGGAGTTATATCATCATCCTTAGTGATAGAGTAAGGTGGTATTTTATTCCTTGTATTCTCACCAAAAACAGCAGCAGGCAAACTACCAGAAGAATTCGTCCCCACAATTTTCAAATTAAAAAAAAAAACTTTGTCACTTAGTCAAAAATAACATAGCTGTGACACTTTAATTTACGGTCTTCATAAAAAAGGCAGTGGTCCCAGGCATTAGCCATGTGGCACCTTTCTCATTTTGTCTTAGCCATGAATAGATAAGCATTCAGAACAGGGTTAACACACTGTAAAAAACATATCCTCACTATCTGCTAGCTGCCTGTCCCCTGAACACACTGTAAAAACATCTCCTCACTATCTGCTAGCTGCCTGTCCCCAGAACACACTGTAAAAAACATCTCCTCACTATCTGCTAGCTGCCTGTCCCCTGAATACACTGTAAAAACATCTCCTCACTATCTGCTAGCTGTCTGTCCCCTGAACACACTGTAAAAACATCTCCTCACTATCTGCTAGCTGTCTGTCCCCTGAACACACTGTAAAAAACATCTCCTCACTATCTGCTAGCTGCCTGTCCCCTGAATACACTGTAAAAGCATCTCCTCACTATCTGCTAGCTGCCTGTCCCCTGAACACACTGTAAAAAACATCTCCTCACTATCTGCTAGCTGTCTGTCCCCTGAACACACTGTAAAAACATCTCCTCACTATCTGCTAGCTGCCTGTCCCCTGAATACACTGTAAAAAACAAGTCCTCACTGTCTGCTAGCTGCCTGTCCCCTGAACACACTGTAAAAAACATCTCCTCACTATCTGCTAGCTGCCTGTCCCCTGAACACACTGTAAAAAACATCTCCTCACTATCTGCTAGCTGCCTGTCCCCTGAATACACTGTAAAAAACATCTCCTTACTATCTGCTAGCTGCCTGTCTCCAGAACACACTGTAAAAAAATGCGTTAGACAGCCCAGGGTCTACCTGCACCACGAAGCATACGCAAACAGTTTTCCAATAACTGACAAGAAGGATTCGGGGTTGGGGGGGGTTAGTGCGCGGGGCTGGGGAGGAGGGAGGGGCGAGCTAGTCTCGTTTTGTTTGAAAATACTTTGAACGTCACCCAACATCGCTTAGAACACCTTTAATGTCTGCAATGTCAAAAAGCATTTCTCATTTCCAAATGATTGAATGATTCAAATTGTCATGGCAAATGAAAGTGAATCAAATCTTCAACTTTGCAGAAAGGAACATTCTAACATTCTTTGTTTGATTAACAGAATAGATATGTAAATATGATTATTCAACAAGATGGATTTTAAATTGGTTTAGCTTTTCAAAGCTGTCAGAGATGGCAAATCCCCGCACTGTATTCTGTGCAGCTCTGACCATCTTTCAATGTCATAGAGTAAGAATGAGCAGACGGAGACAGATGGGGAGGGAAGGTGGGTGTAGGTGGTGGTGAGGGTGGGAGGCAGTGTAGCCATAAGCAGACCTGAATATTGCTGTGTGACAAGACAGACGTCTTCTTACACCCACAGTCCACCCCATTAACGAGATGTCTTCTGCAGCTGGTGACAGGAGTAACCCATGTAGCAGGCAGTGCCTTCCCATGATCCACCCCACACGCCTCACTGTGGCTGGGTGCTGATCGTGTGTGGCAGCGGAGCCATGCTGAGGATTAAGGGCATCGAAACAAAATTGACGTGATAGGCTCGGACGGAAAAAAACCTGTCCCACCATGTGACTGAGATTTCCAGAACTTAAATCAAGACTAAAATTAAAGGAATGGGTGTTGATGGATACTCCCAGACTAAAATATGTCAACTTTTACTCAATACTATTTCAAAACCACTTCAATTTGTTTTTCAAATACTATAAAATCACATAAGAAAATTAATGAAAGTATAGATTTGTACTTGCCAAAGAGCATTGTATGGAATCAATCGTGTTATTTTGGGTAGTTAAAAAGAACATTGATATAGGAAAAATTGGTCGATTTGACCCGAGGACAACATGAGGGATAAATAAGTGATTTTGTCCCAGACGTGTTGTTGAATTTCCTTAAACCACAAAAATATTGCTTTTCCCACTGTGTTAGCAGAGTTAATGCAAATACATAGCTTTTGTAACTAATCTTTGTTAAAGCAGCTGCCTCCTGCAGAAGAGACCGATTCCAGCTGCCATCTTCAGACACCAACTGAAACAGCGGCTGGGTGAGTCTTTTCAGTACACTCATCTAGGCCAGCTTGGTCTCCTTCTCACATTAAATGCAACACCCAGGCAGAGGAGACCAATCCAAATAAACAAGCCCAGGTTAGATTATCCATGTAACACTACATTTCGTTGCTGTGAGGTGGTATTTCCTGCTTCGGCTTTTCAACCTGTTGCACCTCCGCCGGTGCCATTAGGTCAGCTGCAGGGTCATCAGCTGGACGCTGTCGTTCACAGATGTTTCGCCTCCAAGACCAGAACATCTTCAGGCGGTTGGCAGGTGGCATACTGAGGACATCTCCCTGCCACCCCCAGCAGCTACCTTCACTAGGGTGTTGATTCCCATCCCATGTCCTTCTCATCAACCAAAGCCATCGGCTCCCTTTTTCCACTTCCTCTCCCAGCGCCGTTGTTGCTTTACTCCGCCTTGTGCCTGTTACGCCCTCTCCGTGTAGCAGCTGGACCGCTGCTTTGCCCAAAAAACCCAGACAGCCGATCTCCACAGGGTGAACTATTGCTATCCAGCCATATTCTCCTCCCAGGGCATGGTTAGTTCGATGCAGAAGACCCACTCCGCCACTGTGGACCACATGACTGTGTCTGGCTGGAGAGTGGTGGTCATGATCTCTCTTGGAAAGACCAGCTGCTTTCTAAGGACTGCCAACATCTGACACTATTTGCCAGGAGCGAGCATGCTGCTCTTCTTCTGAGCAGGAGGTTGGTGTGTACCGCGAGGCCCGGGCACGCTCTTCTGTTGCCGGTGAATGGTTTGCTGTCACCCTACAGCCCTCCAGGATCTTGGCCAGTTTTGTCAGGATTTGATCATGGCGCCACCTGAAGCATCCCTGGATCAGTGCCACCCTGCATCCTCCCGCTTCTGCATAGATGACAGCCCACTTCATCACCATACCACAGTGTGAGATTCCTAGGGTGTGGAAGGGTATCATAGGTTGCCCTCAACAGGAAGCTGAGCCTGGATTGAGGCATCCTCCAGATGTCTGCCCAGACCCTCCTTGCGTGCCCTGGGATATTGCCTTCAAGTGGAAGCGCTCCTGCTGCAGGGGACATTTGCACACCTTATGAGCAGTTCTGTTGAGTTCTTCAGTTCCAGTACAAGGCGAGCCTTTTCCTGCTTATACCTTAGGCCAGACCTGGGCATCTTCCGGCCCGCGGGCCACATCCGGCCCTTTGTGCGTCCCAGTCCGGCCCGCATGTTGCCAATCATAAATTACAAAATATTTTTAAAATATATCTATGTCGAGTGTGCAATACAACGGTGCTGCTTTTGTTTTGAACAGCTTTATTTGTATTACTTCCGTGTGGACGTATGCGCGTGCGTGATTGTGAGTGAAGGTGAACAGCGGCAATCACAAATTACAAAATAAATTTTGAAAAACATCTATGTCGTGCGTGCAATACAACTGTGCTGCTTTTCTTTTGAAAAGTGTTATTTATAGACGTATGACCGTGCGTAACCTGTGAGTGAAGGTGCATAGCGACGAGTGATGCCCGGTTACCCCCCCCGAGATGCCCGGTTACCCCCCCGAGATGCCCGGTTACCCCCCCCGAGATGTCCGCTCACGCTAAAAAAAGAAAAGTTGATGACGAATGCGTGTTTTCAACAAAACATGGACTGCCAAGTATTCCTTTACAGAAGTTAAAGGTAAAGCCGTGTGCTTAATCTGTGGTGCACAGGTTGCTGTGTTTAAAGATTATAATTTGAATCGCCGCTACACGACGAAGCGCGAGGATAAATACGGGAATCTGTCTGATGACGCTCCAGGGAGGCTGATGGTTGATGGTAAAACTGCACACCCAACCAGGACTTTTTACCAAACTTCACACCCCCAGAGATGCAGTTTCAATCAGCAATTCAATGATTGTTTTTTTTCCTATTTTAATTTAGCCTAATAATTATTTAAGGATTAAGAGTTTAAATAAAACCATCAAAAGCAATCTGCTTTTGTAAAAAGTTAAGTTAGGTTAAATGAAATTATTACCATTTATCTTACGGTATATCAAAAATAATACTGAGCAAAATTTAATTGAAATATTGTCGATGTGGCCCTCCAGCAGTGCTCGGGTTGCTCATGCGGCCCTCGGTAAAAATTGATTGCCCACCCCTGCCTTAGGCAGATGGATTTGATGGGGAGCTCCAGCATGCTTCGGCCGAAGAGACCTGCGTCTGTAAAGCATCGGGGCAAGCCTACCACTTACGGATGTAGTTGTTGGCAAGGCTATCCATTCTGCTGACTTCTGATTAAATAATTTTGCAGACCTTTAGGGGCCACATATACATTTGTACAGGATGTGCTGGTAGCACCACACCTTGCGCTTCCCGAGCAGTTGACTCTGCTCAATTTTTGCCAGAACATCGGCAAGTGGATGTTTAGTCAGCTTTCCCATCTGCCTGTCTGAGAAGTCTGACGTGTACTGCCTCCCCAGGCTATGCAATGGTTTCTCATCCAGCAGTGGAATGGACGCCCCTCCCGCGACAAAGATGTCCTGACTTGGGCTATGCCTCTCCACATCAACAGGCTTCTGGATTTTTTCACCCTGACCTTTATCCGTGCACATGTGAGAAGTTCTTTTGAAAGCCTGAGGAGCCTGGTGGTGCAAGGAGCCGTTTGAAGGATGCTTGTCACGTCGTCCATGTAGCTCCTCAGGGGTGGAAGCCTCACACCCGATGGTATTTTGATACCTCCAACTACCTAATAATTCCTACATAATTCCTTGTACAACTGAACGGCAGCAAGAGGTATAATCCCACTGGGAACCCATCTTGGTTTCATGAAAAATAAATCTTAAAAGCTTGAAAAAGAATTGTTAAGCAGTGTATACATCTTTTCTTATTAAAGTCTTCAGGCTGTGTGCCAGCATGTGTGTGAAGCAAAGCAGTGCAGGTTGTCAGAGGTCCATGCAGGGATCCAGCTGCTCTCTTCTTTGTCTCCACTGTTTGACAAGGAATGTCGGATTCTGAAAGCAGTTCCTTATTCATCTCTGACTTGTGGGACTGTTGCAAGCTTAAGAACTGTGAGGGTGAACAGCTGATGTAAACTGTGCCGTAAGTGCCGTGTTTCCTTTTTTTTTAGATGCCTGAGTTGCTGTGTTTCCTGGTTAACATTGTCATTTTCCTTTCCTGTAGTCTCTCTCAAAATGAAGTGAAATCATGCTCAAATGTAATTCAAATTACACACATGCTAATGCGTGTTTACAACATGTGGGCCATTGCACATTCATTGCTTAACCATCTTTCACTTCAGTTCCAGGCTTTGTAAATGAGGAAGACATGATGGTGATATAAAAAAAAATTCTAAGTATTGTAGGATGGCGTTTTGTGTGGGAATTTCTTACCTCTCTTCCTCCTCAAATGCAGCAGAGCACTTGTCAACCTGTTTTGAACTTACACAACAGGTTATTTTGCAGAGGCACCGTTGCTCTGTCCGGCGCTTAGCACCACCCATGACAAATGTGATTGTTTTAATGACATGACAATAAAGCAAAGGGAATGACATGCAGGAAAAGGCCGCGGGAGTAAACCTATACGGGCGCCGCTCTACCATCGGAGCTATCTGGGCGCCCCAAATCATGTCTTTCTCCCATCCCAGAATGCTGTGTGGACTAGTCTGACAATACGAGACTACAAAAGGATAAATAAGAGCATATTGATCACCATGCACAACGTTGACTACAGAGCAGGATTAAGCACCTTGCTCTCTGCGCTGCCTTACAGCTATGAGTTCTGGCCGTGATTAATACTTCCTGAACCCACCTCCTGTTCAAAGTTATATGACATTTAAGGAAATTTCTATAAATTGGTGGAAAGGTCTCACACTGAAATGCATTTATGTAATTTATTCAATTTTAAAGTGCCTTTTTTCTAAATTGATTTGACCATAATGACTCATTCTCTAATAATGATGTTGGAGAGCTAGACCTTTCCATCTTCTGCAGAAGGAGGAATATATGTATATCTGTATATATATTATTACCTTTATATATATATATATAAAGGTAAAGAGCTGCTAGGCTGATGTGGAAATAAATGCCATTCAGAGGTGATATTTGGCTCCGTTTCCTCTCTGTATAAGCATTTATTTTACAACTTTATTTCAGCTCCATCCCTATTAGTTTCCCGAATGACCACTTTTCACGCCATGAAAAATAATGGAACAGCTCTATTCCATTAAGTTGACAAACTATATGGGCATGTTGTGCCTCCGCTGTGCTGTCTACTAATGTCCAAATGTGTTCATTGCTCTGATTGTCATTACTCTGTAGAGTAATGAAATGGTAATTTAACCTGAAGAGTTTAAATGTATTGCTTTGTAACACTGGTGCAACCGAATCATAAAGAAAACTACATTTCGAGATTTTAAATGAATCCTAGCTGTTGGAACCTGGTGCATCTCAAATCCTTTTCTTTTACAACATCTGTAAATGTAGCATCAAATATCTCTATTTGAAGAAACGTCTTTGGAGACAGCAACAAAGACATTAGAAGAAGTGTGTTCAGGAATGTAATTGAACATTCGGAGTATAACAATAATGCAAGCAAAGATGTATCAGTAAGAACCTTCATAATTGGACAGAATTTAAATAATCTGTCATCTAGACAAGATGGAAAGGATCGAAATGAAAGACCCTGTTTGAAAGAAAACCAAACTGGCCGGTTGGGCACTTTCAATCAGATCTACTTCGACAACATTAACTTTACTGACAATACACAAGGACATGTCCTTCTTCACACTTTGAGCTCATTCTTTCAGCAGAAGGTCTTTGCTCTGCCTGATATCAACAAGCTGTGAGCAAAGCCCTGGCGGATTCACAAAAAGCCATCGACAGCTTGTGTCATGAATATTGAAGCCCTCTCTGTTGGCCTCGGATCACGACGAGATCTTCCACACGGCGAGCATCATTACAACAGCAGGTCACAATCACGAAGCCAAACCTGGTATTAGATGATCCATAATTACAGCGTGCAAGGAGGCTGCACGTGTTCCGTCGGGTAAAGCTCCAATGTCCTTGTAAAATCAACCTACTGTGTAGAGGAAATGGATCAATATCCCCAGCAGGTGTAAATAAAAACCTTTACAAAGAAAGAGATAGTCAAGCCTGCAGGGAAAGCATTAATGCTGAACATTTCAATAACCTTTAACCTGCTTTCCACAAGTCAGATAAAACCCAGAAACCACAAAGGTCATGGGTTTTAATTAGTGGCATTTAGGGTGCTGTGTGGCAGAGCAGGCTGTTCTCATGAAGCACTTTAATTTGGATATATTCATATATTTATCACTCTATGCACCAGATTGACTGTTGCTGTATAAGACTGTGAAGGTCTGGCCAGGGAGGAGGTCGGGTGGATAGGCGGGTTCTGAAACACATGGGGCTTTCGTATCACGGGAGAATAGCGGTGTAGTCTACGGGATACACAGGAATGCGCAGTATGCCCACTGAGAAAGCTCTAGGGTTTTTATACAGTATACCCACTGAAAATGCCCAATGACACACAACAACATACTTTCCATAATTTTCTTGTTATTTTGAATTATCATCTGTGTTTTTCTTCTTCAAATAGGTTAAATAAAGGTATTTTCACTGTAAATCGGTGCATTAAAGTGTATCCGAATACAGGAAATGAAGTCATTGATGCTCAAAACCTCTTGCTTCAGCACCCAGAAACGAGGCTTTCACTCAGAAAACTGGTGTTCATGTCCCAGTAGTACTATTATTATTATTAGGGGACCGGGGTTGTAGACCAAACCAAAAAAAATGGTTAAAATAGGTTAATAATAATAATGAATACACATTTGAAATAGACGGCTGAAAGAGACAGACAAATTGAAGTTGCTAGCTTAGATACTGTTGAAAGCCTAATTATAACAGTATGTCATTGAAATAGAAAGCCAACAGTTTATATATTTGGCAAAGAATAATGTATACATTGTTAAAATTGATGACTAACAGTAACAGATAGTCTAAGTGGTTGATGAAGTTAGCTAACATAATCGGTAAAGGCTTAAAAAAATAGACCGCAAACAGCTAAAAGTAACAGATAAATGGATGAAAATAGTTAGCTGAAAATAATAGAAACATGATTGGAAGTCCAGCTTCTGCCAGTCCAAGTGATAATACAAAGTACTACAAATGCAAATGTAGTACAAATGCAAAATTGACCAAACCAATCCAAACACTGACAAGTCTGTGTGAAAATGGCATTCTGAAACTGAAAATAAAAACATGGCTTATTATCCTTAAAGACCAAGGAAAGTGGTCTGTGTTTGTGCACATTTGTGGGTGTAAGCATCTGACAGCAAACGGTCCTTAGTCCTGCTTTGTCCACAGAAAACAAGCCCTTATTTTTCTTTTTTTTTCTGGCTCCAGTACAGTTTCAGGCTTGAGAGGACACCACGCTGGAAACATGTTTTGACCATAATTGCAGGTTTAGCAGCTCGTTACTCACGGCCCAGTCACTTCATCGCACAGCAGAGGGAGGGGGGGGAGCCGAGATGATGAAGTCAAAGTTTATTGTGTACCCACATGGCTGATGCAGCATATCCGGCCCATGGTAATTCATCAATGTCAGGCGCTTGAGGAGAGCAGCTTATAGGTGTATCAGTGTAACTTATAGTTATTATCTATCACACTGTACATGTAAACTCATTGGGCTGAGGATTTTTTGGTAATGTAATGGATGAAAAACCTAAAATAGCTTCCTGACTCAGAATGGTTTAATTAGAAATGATTTTACACAACAGAAGTCCATTTTTATTTCAAGTGATGAACTAAAAAACGCATGGAATAACACACACGCTGGGACTGGGAAAGTCTGGAGTCTGGCGGTAAGAGAGAGATGAGTGAAAGAGAACGGATGCCAGGTAGTTAATGTCTGCCAGCAGACAAAAGGGGGCCCGGGAGGATCTCTTACCTTGATGTGAGCTAGAATTAACTGTGGAAACAAAGCCACTAAAGTCAGAGACACAAACATTGAGGGGAATGGATTTGCAGACTTCACAACTCCTAGGGGGGACGTCTAAAGGATTCATTTTTTGGCTGACTAAGTGAGTTTCCCAACTCCGTTAAAAAGTCCAATTAACTTTCCCCA
This sequence comes from Etheostoma spectabile, assembly GCF_008692095.1. Classification (NCBI taxonomy): domain Eukaryota; kingdom Metazoa; phylum Chordata; class Actinopteri; order Perciformes; family Percidae; genus Etheostoma; species Etheostoma spectabile. Next base: position 29,193,144 of record NC_045740.1, on the reverse strand, counting down.
AATTTAAAGAGTCCCTTCCTATTAAATTGTTATAGTCTTTTATTCTCCCTGAAGTCATGTCATTGGGTTATTTTTATGCTGAGTAAGGACATTTTCCACTCAGGATTACCTTGTGCAGGATTCAACATCCTTCTTTCTGCATGCCTTTAAGGCCTAGAATTGATATTTTCTGCAGCTCCTCTCCAAAGCCCGGGCACGAGTGGCATGTCAAAGAAAAGTAGATGAACAAAATACATTTACATGTTTTGTGTAATTTAGCTGACGCTTTTATTCAAAGTGACTTCCAATGACTTCCAATTGAGTGCTTTCAACCTTGAAGGTACAAACTCCGTACATTGGCTTGAAATAAGCCAAAATACAAAGAGCCATAGAAAGTGTAGCTGTTATATTTATATACTCCATCTACAATTTATATAAAATATACATATAAAATATGCAATATATTGGCATGGTGTCATTTCAGTTAGATTAATAGCTGGTTTGATTTGCATGAGAGATGATCTTCTGGAAAGTTCCCTATGCCAATCTCTATGTATGGTGAAAGATATGTGATGATTGGTGTGTGTGGGGGGGGGGGGGGGGGGGGGGTAATCCCAAAGGCCAAGGGAACTTTATCAGGATGCATAGTCTCCTGAATCCATGAAATAACTGGCCTTTAAAAATAAAAATCTGCCTGCGTCTATAGGGGTTTAACATAGGGGGGTGCCCCCTCTATTTTAAGGAAGAATATTATTTTTGTACAACACATTATTCATTTACAAATAAAATTGGTGTCCTTAAAGGTTGGAATTTCCTAATTTTTTTAAATTAAGGTATTAAGATCAATTTCCTAAAGATGGTTTGTATTCCTCTTTTTAATCAACTTTAGCCTGGGGGGGTAAACTTTCTTAAGCCACTGTAGATCTACTATATATAGTATAAACTGTATTTGTTTTATCCAAGGTGCAGTTGGAGGAGATGTGTTTTGAGCCTGCAGTGAAAGATGTGTTGGCTTTCAGCTGTCCTGATGTCAATGGGGAGCTCATTTCATCATTTAGGAGCCAGAACAGGACCACCAGTCGGGATTGAGTGATTAATTGTCCCTCGCTGTGAGGGGGTAGCAGGTTGGCTGATGCCAAGTGGAGTGGGTGGGCTTGGGTGTTGGGTTTGACCTAGGCCCAAATGTAAGCTGGGCCTGATCCGTTCGCGGCACTGTATGCAAGGACTAGTGTCTCGAAGCGGATGCGGGCAGCAACTGGTGACCAGCGAAGCGAGCAGAGGTGCGGTGTGGTGTGTGGGGGGGGTTCTGAATGAGCTGCAGGGGCCTGATGGCCCATGCTGGCAGGCCAGCCCGGAGGGGGTTGCAGAAGTCTAGATGTGAGATGACAGAACCTGAGCTGCCTTCTGCGTTAGAAGGGGATCAATTTCTCAACAGCACATTGACAGTGGGACTGGGGATTCTTGTTCTCTCCCATTTACTGTACATTTAAGGCAAGAATATGTGACTTTAAAATTAGACATAACACATTCTTAATATAACAAATGAAAGTTAGAATTCATAGCTGTTATACTACAGTCTGAGTGAATACTTTATTCTAAGGGGACTATTGGGGACTGCTCTGTCCACCATTCAGGAGCTGGCCCAGAAAAGATGCCTGTCAATCGCAAAGAGCATCATCAAGGACCCCACCCACCCTGGTCACAGACTGTTTGCCCACCCCCCGCCCCCCCCTGGCAGGAGGTACTGCAGTCTGAGAGCAAGGACCGCAAGGTTCAACAACAGCTTCTTCCTCCTGGCTTTCAGACAACAAAACACTAAAACAGTCCAATCAATCGGACTATTTATGTACAAAATAATCTGTTTGGAATGCAGCTTATTCTTTATTTCACTTTGGTTGGCTTTCATTGGCTGCAAGATTTCCACTAAATCTTGATATAGTAGCACAGTGTAGCACGATATGTATATATGATACCGTAACCCTGTACCCGTTAGGCCTACTTTAAAGTAAATGCTTCTCAAGGATGATGAAGGGAAACTAATATGATAAGTAGTTACTACCCGAGTTACACCCTACATAGGTTGCTGAAGATGCTGACTTAAGTGACCACAACATTGTGTCTATATGTTCTGGTTTTTCCTGTGTGTTTTTCTCTTTCTCTCTCTTCTCGCCCTCCCTTCTGGGTTTTCCCGTGTGTGTGTGTGTGTGTTTGTGTGTGTGTGTGTGTGTGTGTGTGTGTGTGTGTGTGTGTGTGTGAGTGAGTGAGAAAGAGAGGAGGCGTGGCTGGCTTACCCTCATGAGTTACCAGCTGCAACCAGGCACAACTGGAGCCAATCATCCACAATCACCTTTTCCATCATGTGTTCACTCCAGCACCAGATAATGCCGTCTCCACATACTGGACTTGTCCCCCGTTGGGAGGTCGGAGAAACTCACAGCACCCCGAGCAAGCCGACTTTGAAATCCAACATGGCTGCTCCATGCTTCAACAGTAATGAAAGCTATAATAATGTACAGTTTATTATCACTTCTGTCTTATTTACGTCTCATTAAATTTGTCTAAAACACAGTCCTGTCCAACTTTTATCTGTGAACATGTGGCTTACCTGTATGTATGCACATAAAACAGCGTACTGCGTTATCAACTGGTCATGCTAACAGTGGCTAACCCAGAGGGAGCAACTGGTTTTAATGGAACGCGGTCAACTCGGGTGTGACGTCATTCCCAGCTCCGACTCCTGAGGGAAATGGACCTCAATGTTCTCTACCTTTTATCCTCTTCTTCTCTCAACCCAGCATGTTTCCCGCCACTGCCACCTGTCATTTTGGTGGTAACTGGGACTGAGTACCCAGGGCCCTTATGTGAGGAGGGCCCAAAAAGATGCCAGAATGAATAGCTGTGGGTGCTGGGAAGGGCCCTTCTACAGGGGCCTAGAATTTGTTGCTACACCCCTGGATTTTGGTAAATGTGCTCAGATGGAGGCCAGGTTGGGAGTTTTGTGGATTCAAAGGGGAATTCCACCAAATTAACACATACACGTCAGTTCACAATCACTGAGAGTACTACTTTATCATGAATTTTATAAGATGCACTTGTCCTATAGCTGTTAAGTCAAAAGTTAGTAAGTTAGTTTTATCCCTTTTTTTTTTACTCCACATGGGAAATCCTTTCTTTTTTACCTTTTCACACTTGGGTCAGAGGTGAAAGTCAAAGACACAGAGCAGCAAGTTTTTGCTAAAAGGACATCAGAGCACGATGAATGGGAATTTAACGGCATGTCATGTTGTTGACGCGCAGCAGTCCCTAAAAACAACCACCTGTCCTCGATTCTATTTTTAGTCTGTGAAAACTGTTCCTATATAGTCTTTTTTTTTTATGTCAGCACATTTGCAGCTTTCACCATGAGCTGTTAGCAGGCATTTAGCAAAGCAGAGATCCTGCAAATGGATGCTATTAGTGCCATCACCACTGTTTGCTCTGGCATCAATCTGACTCCTGCAATTATTGGCTCTCTGCTGTTTCTCATTTTGAATACTCTCTGTGGAGCTTACGTCGTGTTTACAGACCGGCCTGAAATGATAGAGAAGCTCCAGCCAGTGCAGACAGGCTTTCAGCATGGTCAGGCAAAGCCACACCTACTGTATCAGCCCCCTGACTTTATGTCCATTTTAACACTAACTGTCCCAATCTATTAGACAGTACTTTTAGTTGTCTTTTTCTCTTTAGGAATACATCTTAACCCTTGTATTGTCTTCACTTTCGGGATCCTCTTGTACCCCTGGGGTCAAATTGACCCGTGACTTATTTGGGGTTTTAAAAACAAATCTGAAATAAAATTTTACTTCATAATCTATTAACAAATGTTGTCTTTATCTCAGTTTCAAACAATTGAGATAACATATATGTTTGGGGAATGCAATCAGTCTCTACTAGAACACAATTAGAAATGGAAGTTTGATTCGTTTTTTGTCATAAGGTTATTATCCATGTTAAAAATCCACTATGGAAAAAAGATAAGTGGTCATATCCGGAATAATTTTCTGAATTGAGTCAGGAATACATGTTTCTCACAGAAAATAAGTTAAAGCCGTTGATTTTCCATTGTTGTTCTTGTACAAATTTAAGACGGGGGTTAAAGAGCAAAGATGATGAGCAAAGTATTCCAGAAATGAATGTGTAGTCAATATCTAATAAAAAGACCCCACAATAATACTCTACATGAGCATGCAGCTGAGCTAAAATGAACTATCACATGTTACTGATGAACTTTACAAACCGGAAATCCTTTTAATCAGCAGATTTCTTTGCCATATTTGTAATATAATGAGGATAACGCGGTCTCATTTATTCACAAGGAAAGAGAAAAAAAAAAAAAATTAAGAGTCCATGGCTATGTCATGACAGTAAACAGAAGCATTGCATGACAAACACTCCCCCCTGACGCTGTGGAATTGGACAGGAGCAGTCGTGGTTTGCCGGAGACGCGGCTTTGGCGGAGCGCGGCGCGCAGCTCCGGACGCACCTGAACGGTCAGCGCGCTGTGACCATCAGGGAGCTGGAAACAAGTCTTTCACGTGCTGTCTGAGCGCGACACACACACACACACAGACACACATACACACACGCACACGCACACGCACATGTCGCGCTCTGCAACGTCTGCCACGTCGTCTCTGATGGAGAGCGGAACAGGCTGACGGAGTCTTGGTGGATGTGGAGTAACGGGTTCGGCGTCTCCTAAGGACCAAATCCTTCTTATGGAGCCGTGCGCTTTACATTTTTTGAACGTTTAAACGACGACTTTAAGAAAAAAGAACTCCGCAAATTGAGCCCAACGTTAACTTGACTACCATGTCCCGGACCATCTGCGTGGAAAACTTAAAGGCATGCCGCACATCGAGAATTGCGAACGCGCGAGCCAGCTGAAACAGGTGGACACGAGTCCAACAACACACTGGGTAAGTCTGGCAACAAGGATTCTATCACATTGCTGTTTTAATAAAATGGACGCATATAGTTCTCAATCGTCATATGCGTTTAAGCGCCATAAAACATTTAGACCAATCAAGTCTTTTATAGATGCAGTATATAATGGAAGCAGGCTATTTTAATACACGTAACAAACTTCTTCCATGTCTTTGTAATGTCCGACTTGTGTCCCATTAGAGGGTAGTAAAGGGGCTAATGATTCTCATTGAATGCTTTCATAATGTCCTCATATTTGTTTTCATTAATATAATAATGCTTTCATGTTCCTGAAGGGACTTCCAGAAGTGCCTTGTGGTACTCAATGTATCTCCATCTGTTATATTATTACACTGTTCCTACGGGAGGACTAAAGGCTGCTCCCTTTCATTCAGGGACGGCTCCTGGCATAATGGATGAGCTCCTGTGATCCTCACATGTAGGCTTGTGATTCCCAAGGCGCTCTACTTTTAAATTTGATCAAATCTGTGGGATAGCTGTGGCACTCAGTCAAAACACACCTTCCTGGAGCATTGTCAGTGGATACACAGGATTCAGTGTTTGAGTAAAGGAGCTGCACCTTAAAATTGATAGGCTTTTCATAAGAGCTATCATGCTTCTCAGAGACACCTCCTTCCTTTCTTGAATGGATTGTACATATATACACAGTATATGTATGTGTCTACCCCCTCCTGTGCCGTGACCAATAGCTAAGATTCCATCCACTTGTCAGTCAAATTATCTGAAGTTTGGTAAAAAAAAAAACTCATGTGAATAAAGCTGGTGAAAGCGTGTTTCCATTCAACGGCTTTAAAGCCAATAAAAACCTATAAAATAAAAACCATCAAATTGATTTGAGACATTTTAAGGTGTTTCCATTCATTTTCCCACTGAATCGCACTACATTCAACTAACAGTTACGAACAAAGTTTTTCTAGCAAACGATCAATATTGGACAAATTGTAATAGTGTTTATGTGCCAGCTGATAGCAACATATCGAGCTATAATAAGAAAACAACGACGCTATCAACACATCGCCATGACAGTGCAGATGCAACTTGTCTGTTATTGTCCCCCCGGCACCGTTGCGAGACTCTTTTTTGAGCCATGTCTCGCTGTCTGAGCGTCTTCCATTGACTCCGCAGGACGTCCCACGGCTTGTCCTAACCTTGGTCGTCCATTTTCTTCGCGATTTCCTAATAAGTTAAATTCAAAAAGTCTCTTGTCTTCTCGTCCGTCCATTTCCATCTGTCTTTGTTGACACCCGCCATGTGTGCAGACAGGAAACACTGGGCGGAAATGAACTACAACTTCTTCGTTTTGTGGCGGGATGCAACCATAAAATGACCTAAAACTTAATCGCAATTCATTATTCATTCGGCAAATAACGTTTCCATCAGCGTTTATCACATAAGCCAAATATCAATTAAGATAAAATCTGATGAGACCGAACGTATTTCCTTTGAGTCGACATTCATGTAATTCCATTGAATTTTACTGTTTCCATAAGGCATTTTTCATTTGATATCACTTAATTTGGATAAAAAACATGTGGCTGGGAAAAAAAGCTATTGACCTGTTGATGTACTAGTTTATAAGTAATGTATTACAGTAATATTACATTCCCCAGTAACAAGTAGTGTAAGGAATTACAATTTCTAAATAGGATTCATTTTAATTTTTTTAATCCCAGGTAGATTTTCACGGCTACTAGCCAAAAAGGATGTAGGATGATGAAAAGAATACTTTTAACAGCTGGAAGTATTGTGATTGTGGCTTTGATCCGAGTGGGAACATCGATAACATGCAACACATTAATGTGAGGTGAGCAGAGCAGAGTCCCTCTGTAGCAAGTGTCATAACTAATTACTTTGGATACTAAGTAATAAGTTAAGGTACTATCACCTTTTTTTAAGGAGTAATAAGTTAACATATTGCACTTCCCAAGTAACTTGCCAAACACAGGCAGAGACAGATGAATACATGGATAATTGGATTCAGCAGTGAGAGGCTTTTGAAATGGCTAACATGCTTCTCATAGACATCTCCTATATACATATATATGATTTTGGTATATTGCTTTTTCTGTTCCTTCTCCTCTGTTTTCCTTTGGCTCTGTCTTGTTTCCTCGTGTTTGTGTCTTAGCTTCCTCCCCAGTCTTGTGTTTCTGTCTAGTGTTCTCTTGTGTGTGTCTGTATGTTTTATTTTGATAGTCTGGTTTCCTGTGCTGTCTTGTCTCTAGTTGTACTACCTTCTTTGTGTTTCCAGCCTCTGTGATTGTTGTCCCCACCTTGATGTGATTCACCTAGAGTATCACCTGTTGCTTCCAGATATATAGAGATATACAGTATACTGTATATCGCTCTCTATATATATATAAATTGTCATACCAAAGCCCACGCCGGTGTGCCCTTACATTCTGGGCAGTCTGTTCTGAATCTAGGTTGTTTTCAACATAATGTGCATCAGGTTTGCCACGCAAGCAAACACTACATTCCCATCATTAGTGCTCCTGCTCTGTAGCTAAAAGTGAGCTAATGGGGAACACAACAAAGCACAGAACAATGCTGCTGCACAACATCGAAAGCCACTGCTGCAATTCTCATGTTTTTGTGACATAATGAGAGTGTAAAATAGAGAAAAGAAGAGAAAAAAGAAAAAAGATGTGCCACTGCCACATCCTCCATGTGTTTGCATGCGTCGGTTGTTCTTTTGTTTCGTGTTCGGCTGTGATCTCTAAACTCTTTGTCCTAATAACTGTGCTTTTCCACACAAACATTCAGACGCTCCGCTTTTTGGCTTACCATCACATAGATCCTTTCCCTTTCGGCAATTCTTCAGCCCATTATCTCCCTTCCCCGTCTCACACTTTGATTTAAATCCAGCCCTTTCAACTGATTGACAGTGACTTTCAGTCTCTAAGCGCACGCTTCATTTTCTATTGGAGAGTGTCACCGTCGTTCTGGAGGCAAGTATTATTATTTAATCAATGGAATACATTCCAGGACGTTTCTCACAACCTGAGAAGTCAGCAATAAATCAAGTTTATATGTTTGTCCTTGCGCTTACCTCACGATTAGACCTTGACCACTGAGATCTTTACTGTAGATAATAAATAAAAGAGAGACTGGGACAGAACTCCAATTTGACTTTGTAATATTACCACACGGACGTTCAGGAGAGACGTCCTGAAGGAGGGCGTGGTCTCTGAAAAGTTTGTGTGGCAAAAAGTCAAATTGGAGTGTTGTCCTAGTTTTTTCTTTTAATATTTACCTGTGTAGTGTTTGGTTTTATAATTACCTCTGCCAAGAAAGTTTTGCTTTCAGCTCAGTTCTCTGTTTGTTGTAGTGTTTGTTACTTTGTTTGCCTGTCAGCAGGACGAAGAACAACTGGCCCAATTTTCTTTTAGCATGGAGCCAAGGAATAACCCATTACATTTTGGAGCGGATCTGATTCGGGGGGCGGATACACAAACTATTTTTCACTTTTGTTAACATTGCGAGATGTTTGTGCTGCCTTTCTGTGGTGTCAGAATAATTGGAGAAATGTATTCCCGACTGGAGAATTGACTGCATTAACTTTGTGAAATAGGGCATGCCTTGGCGGAGCTCTGCACTCACTGAGCGCCCTTCTAGTTACCATGTGTAATAAGATCAAACTTGGCTGGGTGGTCCAGCGGTGGGTCAGTGCCACACTAGTCTAGATCCATGACGTTCCACCTCCGGGATTGCTCCATTTGCATGAAATTACACCGGATGTTACTGTTTTTGGCCGGATGTCCGTTACCTTCCTCTGTCTCTGTGTTGGCTTTCTAACCTCCGGTGGATTTCTGAGGACTACGGTTACCTGGTCCTCAGATCACTGCAGGGTAAATCCAGACAGCTAGCTAGACTATCTGTCCAATCTGAGGACTATGGTTACCTGGTCCTCAGATCTCTGCAGGGTAAATCCAGACAGCTAGCTAGACTATCTGTCCAATCTGTGGACTATGGTTACCTGGTCCTCAGATCTCTGCAGGGTAAATCCAGACAGCTAGCTAGACTATCTGTCCAATCTGAGGACTATGGTTACCTGGTCCTCAGATCTCTGCAGGGTAAATCCAGACAGCTAGCTAGACTATCTGTCCAATCTGAGGACTATGGTTACCTGGTCCTCAGATCTCTGCAGGGTAAATCCAGACAGCTAGCTAGACTATCTGTCCAATCTGAGGACAATGGTTACCTGGTCCTCAGATCTCTGCAGGGTAAATCCAGACAGCTAGCTAGACTATCTGTCCAATCTAAGGACTATGGTTACCTGGTCCTCAGATCTCTGCAGGGTAAATCCAGACAGCTAGCTAGACTATCTGTCCAATCTGAGTTTCCTGTTGCACGACTAAGACAACCTTTGAACGTACGCATTTTCCACAAAAACAAGTTCCTTCCTGGGGCTATTTTGCGCTCTGCGCTTAGCACCTCCCAAAATGATTGTGATTGGTTTAAAGAAATGCCAATAAACCAGAGCAGGTCTTTCTCCCATCTCGGTAATGCTGTGTGGACTCGCCAGAATAGCGCTAGGCCCCTTACTGGAATAGATAGATAGATATTTATTGATCCCCAAAAAATGGGATTTGCACCTGGTGTCCAGTGTGTTCTGCAAAAGTACATCACCCAATAACTCTGTATTTAAGTATAACCTGTAATTATACAGGTGCAAACTCAACGAGTGAATAGTCCAAGTCCATTTGTTAAGCTTTTAATGCTTTTACGATAAGTAGATAAAGGGGCTTTTGGGTTAAAGAAAGGCTTGTTTGCTTGGATCAACCCATTTAGCCCATTTGTAATTCATACTGTAGAAACCAGGCCATGATGTTTTAGCCATTTTTCATTGTGGACATTGTGAAAGGAATCAATAAAAACGCATCTCTTTCATGAGACAAATCCCATCTGGTCCACAACATCATCATTTCCTGTGACTCAGAATCTAAAAGGTGCTCTCCGTCTCTGCCCCTCCGACACTTTACGGATGTGATTACGTTGTGAAAGGTCCTCCTTCCGTGATTATTGCAGTTGGAGAGAGATGTTTTATGTCATTCTAGATTGTGAAGTCCTTTTCTCTCTGCTGATTGCTGCGCCGCGTCTGCAGGCGAGAAACTTAATTGTCCTTATATTTTTGAGCACAGACTGTCACTGACAAAAAGGCGCGCTGTGGGAGACCACTCAGGCTGATCTAGGAGCAGGTCAGGTGATAGCTCAGTGTCATTCAAGATCTCTGTGTCCCAAAATAGACTTCCGCTTCAGGCCCTTTTTTACAAAGGGCAGATGTTTTGGTGATGCATGGGTTGAAGGTATGCAAAGAGGCATGTTGATTAAATTTGCATGAGCAACTGGTGGTGAAAGAATAAAGTTCAAAAGTACACATTTTTTCACGTACTATTTCTGAAGAATCACCTTGGAAGTATTTCTTAAAAGACGCAGCTACATCTATTGACTGTATAATTGACTGTTTGGTCGGAGAGCCGGATTCAGCATGATAAACTCAAGCACTTGGGCGGTGGGGGTCATAGGTCTCAGGCAGAAGCCTTTTGTGTTGACGATGAAAGGCAAGGACATGACTTTGTGTGCTGCACTCACCCTGCCTAATGAGGATGACAGGGATGTAAACTCTTGGAAATTAAAGCAATCTTTCATTGAAAATCACACCTAATAGGTTAAGTGTTGCATTAGTGGCCTGGGTTATTAAATTAGAAAAATTGCTTTTGTGTCAGAGCCTTGCTTGTATTTGTTTTCCAGTGATTTACTGTCATAATATTGGAGACACGTACAGATGTTAGGGCTTACAACATTAGGAAAGGAGTACAAAGACATGCTGCTTTGTTGTTTGTTTTCCATGATGTGCACCCCTCTCCATAAATCTGCAACTTATCATTTAAACAACTGATATACAAAATATGAAATGCTGGTGGATGGATTTTGTTACCTTTGGTGTAATTTAAAGGGGGGATGGAGGGTTAACTTACAACCCCCCCCCCCCCCGATAATCACAAGTGCAACCCTCCAAAAAACATTTTTATTTTACATAAATAAAGCCATTTGCACCATAATGATGCGGAAAAGGCACACATTGCAGCAAAATGAACTCTTTATAACTTACATTCTCTGAAATACATTCTCTCAGTGCTCGTTGAAGCCACCCCGGGGTGCAGTGTCATGCTCAATAAACTGCTCCTGTCAGCTATAGAGGTGCAGCTCCCTGACCCCCCCCCCCCTCTCCTGTTTCAAAATGATTGGCCTCACAATAGATGAGCAATCTCAAAGGATGGCTAGGGGGTGCCGATCTTAATTTGTTGGGATGATGTGCCCAGCTTCCCTACATCAGCTCCATCGCCTCAGGTCCATACAGTCTTCACGCAGTGAGTAAAGCATCGCTGGCCTGTTGCTAGACTAACAGCCTGTGTTATCTGGATTGTGGATCCAGATGCCCGTGTTAAATAAAACAAGAAGTGCCTCAGCTTGTTAAGACAGCATGGCTTTAGAAACGTGTAATTGAATCTTAAAAGCTTCTTTTTTTCCAGAAGATGTGAAAAGAGTCATTGGCCACGGGCGTGTTACTTTTTGATCAGGTAGGGGGGACACTGGTCTGATTCAGCAAAAAACAGCAGGCGGTCGACCATCAACGTCCTAACCGAGTCAAAAACCTTTTTTGCTTCTATCCAACATCCAACCGAGCCCCCAACCACTAATACAAAATATGTTTTCAACTATACTGTATCATATTTAATATAGGATACTATGTTATGTTTATACTTATGTACAATACAAAATAAATATAATATAATATATAATACTTAAAAAAAACACTGGAATTCTGTGCAAATTTTATTACAGTGCAATATTTAATATTTAACCATTTCATTTCATTATTACAGTGCAATATTTATTTCTCATGAATACTTAATCATTAAATTTCATCACAGTGCAATATTTATGACTTAATCACTTAATCTCATTACTGTGCAATATTTAATACTCAGGACATTTGATACACAAAACTATATTTTTGCATAATGTGTATACAAACCTTTATCTTTCTTATTATTTTATATATGTATATAGTTGCTCTAAGGAACTGTGCACCATGTTCCCCCCTCTCTTTTTTTTTCTTCTTCTTCTGCACTACTTACATTTTATATTTTTAATATTTTTATATTTTGTGTTGAAACTGGAAAGGGGTTGCTTCAGGTACTGCACCTGTGTACAATGACAATAAAGGCTTTCTATTCTATTCTATTTTATTCTATAAGTTATTAATATAGGCCCATTCTTGATCATTTAGAACAAAAGCTAACCGGTAGCATATATACAATCACGTATTTAAAGAATACAATTAAATATGCCAATATTTATTTCTTTAACTTCCTTCAACGTTTTGATTAGCTCATATTCAAGATGTACTAGGACAAACAAACCAAAAAAAGTGAATAAAATAGTCTCGGGAAGGAACTTGTTTGGGTGAAAGAGTACCAGCAACGTGAGCTATTTGAATCGGATACATGGTGAAACAGAACCACGTTAGCAGTCTATCGCCGTGTGCACTTCATCCACAGCAATCCCCACCAATTGGTCCCAAAACAGCCCAGTTAGAGAGGTAATGGCGTATACGGATTCTTTGTAAATCTTTACAATCATTCTCCAAAAGAACCGAGAAGGCCTGGAAGTGGAGGGGCAAAGCTTGACATCAGGCTTTATCCTGGGAATGCACTTCCCTCGATCCAGACGTCTATTTTTTGGACTGCTAAGCTCCTCAAAAGAAAGTGTTTTGTGTTACTATGACAATTGGCAACCTTGAGTTGTCATAGTATTAGCTTGCGGCGTAACTGCAAATTAAACTTAGTGATTTTGATATTTATTAATTTTATCTTCTGTTTAATGCAGAGCTCTGGAGCAGCATGGAAACGCAACTTAAAATCACCAAAACAACACATTACATGGGCTTCTTTCCACACAGGAAAAGAAAGATGTCATCCATAAATGAAACAAATGTATGTACCATGTTATATGTTGTTATATTTCTATCTTTCTCTTCTCATTTCACTCTGATATTGCAATTAAGGACATCCGTGGGGAAATCATTTTCATTTTCCTGTGAAGTTTCTCCATTTCTTCTTGTGCTTTTAGTTCTCGCTTTCAGATATTCTCTTTAGTTGCCGTACACGAATTACAAAGACAAATTCAAACTCCTCATCCTTTATTGCATGAATTTAATGACTTTCAATTTGGATTTTAATGACTCACCATATAGTCAGTTATGCTTACAGTAGTTGTCCTTTTGATCCTCAGAATAAATGAATAAAAATAGAGAAAAAAATAGTTTAGCATAATATATTGCTTTAGAAGCTGTGTGTTCATAGGAAATGAAAAATGAACAAACCTTTGTCACATAATTAAGCGTTGGACAAATAGTACGTTGACTTCACTTGTGTAGCCGTTTTCCTTTGGTTCATATCCGCCTCATTGAGCCGTGATTAGGTCTACATTGTGGTGTTGATTTGCCACGGTTTGTTACACAATGCTTTAAATTGTCTCATCCCAGAGCCAGGCGTAGTAGTAGTAAATAGAACAACAACATTATTAAATCTCTGCATTGGGTTCAGGCTGTAACGTGACATCAAGTTGCTTTTGTTTAAGCTTCATTTGCAATTGGAGTTCAAAGAAGTTGAATTTGATGTTCCTCTCTTAAAATACAGATTGTTTTAATACTGTGTTCTGTTTTCATTCCAACAAGAAAGATGACGTTAGGACTATGTGGATAACTTTCATACAGTTCACACATGTGTATTCTCCCGTGTGGGGACTACATGGTCTTACTTTGTTTTCACAACCTAAAAATATGGAACTTAAGTTGATTGGAGAGGATCCAGTCTGATCTCACTGGAATATGTGAAATGACCAGGACCTGCACAGCATGTGCCAAAAGAATAATTATCTAAAACAAACAAATAAAACCACCACATGTGCCAGCACCACAGAAACAATGCCAATGATAGGTTAATTAGGATCCTTTGTTGTGGTGGACACATGGATGGTTCAACACAGCTAGAGTTGCAAAAATGAACCGATTAATCAATTACTTGTCAGCTATTGTATTAATCACTATTTTGATATATATGTCAAAAACTGTTGTTTTCACTATTTCTCAGAATAACTTGGCTGCATGGACCCCAGGACCACCAGTTGTCGACATATATATTAAATTAGTTTATGCATTACATGAAGAAATATTATTAAAATAAAGAAATATTCTATACTTGGGTTACGTACTTATTTTAACCTAAACAATAATCTTTTCCTAACATTAGATTTGTTACCTGAACCTTAAGGGTTTCCTTGATGCTGGCACATCATTTTAACACATTATAATGCCGTGTAAAGAAGTTGGTCGTTTTATGAATAACTATTTGACCATATCTAAAAGCAAAGGTGTTTATAGCTTGTTTTGAATGGCCACACTTAGGACAAGGAGGAACAAAAAGCCTACGACCTAGTCCCACCCTATCAATTAAACCGCACATCTACACAAAATATTGAATTCTAAAAGGTAGGTGACATACAGTAGTGACCACTCGCAGTGCTAACTGCTAACTAACTAACTAACTAACTAACTGCTGTAGGCTTCTTGGGTGCCAATTTTACAAATCAAGGTATTTTCATGGAGACCAAGATGGTGCAATACAATCTTTAGGAAAAAACACTAGAGTTAGTCTACAGATAGCAACTGAAGGCTATCTCAGCATTTGTTTGTTTTATACATTGAGAAAGTGGGCTCCTACTCAATCACCATAGGTCATCTTCTTATAAAACGGACCACATACATCCCATGCATCTGACAGGACAAGATGTTCTCATAATTTATTCAGAACATCATCCATTTTGGTCTCTCTGGCTCTCCATTCTCTAATAGTTCAGCTCTGTTAAGACGACTTGTTCTTGGTCAACAGCATGGACAAGACACCAAACACTTGCGTGAGATTAGACTTAGACTTAGACTTAGACTTCTCTTTATTGATCCGTTTGGGATGATTCCCTCGAGGAAATTGAAAATTCGAGCAGAAGTTTTAGCAAGAAAAAAATAGATAAAAAAGACAGTATAAAGACAACAAAATAACAGTAATAATAATAACAACAAGAACATTAGTCAAATAAAGACAAAAAAGACCATAAATGTACAAGAGATGTACTTTGCCTCCATGAACAAATGCAAGAATCAAGAGGATTTAACCGGAAAGAATTGCATGAATCATACACACACGTTCTCCAGTCCCTGGTCGGACATTTTATTTTATTTTTTTATTTAACCTTTATTTAACCAGGAAAATCCCATTGAGATTACTAATCTCTTTTTCAAGGGAGTCCTGGCCAAGACAGCTGCACAGATCACAACAACAATTCCATACATTACAGACAATTTCATAACAATTTCCTAAAAACTATTTAAAACATTTACAGACCATAGATTTAATTTCCAAACCTTTGAGCAATAGTTTAAACTGACCGATTGCAACCACTTCCTTCAATTTCCAGAACTTTTGTAAATTGTTCCACGTTGTGGGGGCAGAATAGTGAAATGCCATCTTACCAACTTCTGTGCGGACACTTGGTACAGACAGTAGCAGGAAGTCTTGTGAGCGTAAAGAATACAGTCTATCCGCTTTTGGTTGAATATACTCACACAGATATGAGGGGAGCAGACGCAGAATACCCTTATAAATGAACATATACCAATGACTGAGTCTACGATTCTCCAACGCTGGCCAGCCCACACGTGTGTAAAGTTCGCAGTGGTGTGTGCGAGGCTTACAGTTTGTGATAAACCTCAATGCGGCATGATAAACAGAGTCCAGTAGTTTCAATACTTGGGTTGGGGCATTCATATAAATGAGGTCACCATAATCCAGAATGGGTGTAAATGTTGCAGCTACAAGTTTTTGCAAAGCTGTAGATAACCATATCATCAGCATAAAAATGGTAATTGGTGTCCATAAGACCCTGACCAACATTGTTCACATAGATAGTAAATAAAAGTGGCCCCAAAACAGAGCCTTGGGGCACTCCTTTAGTTAAGGAAAGAATATTAGAACAAATATTATCTGATTTAACACACTGGGACCTGTCAGTGAGATAATTACAGATCCATCCAACTGCCTTTTTAGATAATCCAATATTGATCAGTCTCTCTTTGAGTAAAATATGATTTACAGAGTCAAAGGCTTTTGACAAATCAACAAAAAGCGCTGCACAATGTTGCTTATTATCAAGAGCTGTCGAGATGTCGTTGATCACCTTCAGTGTTGCTGTTATGGTACTATGACCTTTCCTAAAACCTGACTGGAATTTACATAAAATGTTGTTGGAATACAAAAATTCTTTCAACTGTTCATTTATTAAAGATTCCAAAATTTTTGATAAGATGCAAAGTTTTGAAATTGGCCTGTAGTTATTTAAAATTTTTGGGTCACCACCTTTGAATAACGGTGTGACAAAAGCCGATTTCCAAATTTTAGGAATTTGCATAGAGGTCAGACTTAAGTTAAAAATATCAGTCAGAGGTTTTGCTATTAAATCAACTGCAATTTTTAGAAAGTAGGGATCAATTAAGTCAGGTCCTTGTGGTTTACGTGCATCCAATGATTGCAATGCTTTGCGGACTTGACACAAAGTAAAAGGCTGGAACCAAATGTTGATGCATCAGAGGGTTGTTCCGGAACAGTACCAGTGCTGCTTGAGTTCATGGAGGGCGTAGATGAAATAAAATGTTGATTGAAACAATTTGCCATTTCAACTTTGTCATAAATATTTGATGAGTTATGGACAATGTAATTTGGCAAGACCTGTGAGTTATTTTCTACAGTGAGAGATTTTATTGTTTTCCAAAATCTTTTAGGGTCATTAAGACTATCAGTTGTAATTGCCAAGTAGAATTCAGACTTGGCATTTTTAATTTGTGAGGAACTTTTATTTCTTAATTTTCTGAAATTATCCCAATCGCATTTTAAACCAGTTTTTCTTGCTTTCGCCCAGGCTAAGTTCCTCTCATGTAAAGCATTTGCCAAATCTGGTGTAAACCAAGGATTATCTCTACACTGAAAAAAATGATACTTTGAACCAACCTAAAAAAATTGCTGTGATTTGTTACAGCTAAATTTATTAATTTTACTCAAACTGTATTTTTTAATTTAGTTGAAACTTAATTTTTTTTATTTACTATCAATTAAAATATTTCTTTTGGCCAAGAAAAAAATGTCTTTTTTTTTTAACTTTGATCCACCTTAAAATCTTTGTTTGGCAAAACTTACTTTTTAATATAACTTCCAAGTTTAATTTTACTTTGGACTAAACTAATCAAAATTAAAACTATAATTTTGTTAAAAGCAATTTTATTAACTTTACTCTAGTTAAATTTCTTATTCAGTGCAAACTATATTTTTTTAATTGTACCATAATCAATATATTTTCTTTAGCACAAGAATAAACTTAACTTGATGTTAAATAATGCCAATATCACAATTCTTTGCTTTGTTACTATTTAACTTTTACCACGACCCAAAACTAAATTAGCTTTAAGGCAAAAGAAGGATTTTTACTTAAGATAAAACCAAAAACCTTTTGTCAGTAAATGTTAGTTGACTTACAATAAATAAAGACAGGAATATTCTCTTCAAAAGACCATAATGTTTATTGTGATGTCACTGTTAAAATGTGCATCACCTTCTTTGTTGTTTTGAAAAGAATTACATTTTGCTGCCAGCTGGTATGCTGTTAACACATCAACTCTTGAGAAAAACAAAGACAAGTATAAAATAAAAGAAATCATGATTTTTTCAATACAAAAACGTATGCAACCTTTCTGTAACTTTTACCACAATAATGTAAAACTGTTTTATAGACTCATACTTTAAAACTTGACATGTAATGTAATAACCATTAAGCAGTATAAAAATAGTCCTAACAGTCTTAATATTTGGCTATCCTTTGACTTTCCAGGACGTATGAATGTCACATTACTTTCAACCATATCAAAAGAAAAGTCAACATTTTTGTAACATTTATCCACATTAATGTGGTATTACAAAAAGGTTTTGACAACTCTACATTATGACCTCAGATAGGCTATGTGAAATAATATAGTTTAACATTCCTATAACCTGGCTATCCTTGACAAAATACCCAGGATGTGTGTATCACCCCCCTTACCCTTACAAATGGAAAATCAATAGAGAACAAACTATCTATCAAGCTATCTAACTAACTTCTTTGGTAATATCTCCATAAATATTTTCTGCAGTGCATCAAACGTGTATTTGTGCTCACTTGGATAGCTCAAGTTCAGAGCATAGATGAGGCCAAACAACATGGCACATGCATGTGGGACTGATGGCAACTCATGAAGGACCTGCACACCTTCAATGACAATCCCAATGTCATGTGGTGGCTGGAGAGGATCCTCATCTTCCCTGAAGACAAACACTGCCATTGTAGATCTCTCAAGTTCTGTTTGAGCTTCATACTTCTGAACAACCTGATTTTAGAAAAAGACAAGACAGTTATTTTGATGAAATCAGTGTCCGATGTGTATATATAAAATGATATGTACACAAACATTCTCCACATCAAATCTAAAAAAAACAAATTTGAGGTCTAGTAATAAGAAAATCTAATGACCTGCTAGCAGATACCTAATGCTGTCTCTTCCAAATATTTTTCACAAAGCAACTTGATTTTGAAACTATTACCACATTGGTACTAGGGTTAGGTGATGTCTACATTGAAACATTGGGATGGACGATGGCATCATCTATCTACCCAACCCTAATTGGTACAAGTAGTATATAATATCTATCTTCATAAACTCATAACATATTCTTTGACAATAAAGATTAAATAGTTTAATACAGAGGTATTCAAACTTTAACCAAGATTCACCACCATGTAATATATTATTACATGTATATATTATTCCTTTTTATGACCAGGCTTTCACTGCTCCATCTATTCTGCTGCTGCTCTGAAGTGACAACTATTTCATAATGTAATTAAAGTACAATATACTGTGTTCTACAAAATATAATACTAGCACAAAGATAGTTATGTGGCCAGTTGTTTATTAATAGATGTATCTGTGCCATTGATTGCTGTATCATGACTAACTTCAAACCAGGCCACAACGTACTGCAACACAACTGGATTATTTACAAACGGTTAGTGGAACACAGATAATACGAAGGCTTCCATTTTGTCCTTCTAAGGGAAACTGTTTCCCATGTGCGGACAACACATTATGAACTTGAAAGTTTAAATATATGTTTCACCTTGTCTAAAGATTACGTGATAAATGCAAAAGTACTTACCCGATACTCCTTGATAAGCTTGTCCACATCTTCACCAAGGTACACAATAAGGCATTTCAGCAGACACTCCCTTTTTTGATTCACATCGAGGCTCTAAGTGAGAGTGCAAACACACACAATGCATTATTAAGTAGTCCAATTTTGCATCTTTATTGATGCAAACAATACACAATGCACACGTGTATGTGCTATGTGAAAATATAGTAGCTTTGATTTACAAATGAATTGGAAAAAAAGGTTACAAGGCACAATTAAACTTGTTAATAACATAAACACTGTTTCTATTTCTTCTAGTTACAATGTTTCTATTTAGAAGAAAAAAAGACTAAAATGTTTTTTCACTCTGTTGTTAATGCTAGTATATTATACACACATACACACACACACACACACACACACACACACACACACACACACACACAGGTCTGAAATACACACACATGCACATACACAAACACATGGAGAGATGGCAGAGCGAGGGGGGTTCAGGAGCTTGCTCAATGCCACCTTCGGCAGTGCCAAGGAAGTGAACTGGCATCTTTCCAGCTACCAGTCCACACTCCCTATCTCTGGTCCGAGCTGGACACAAACCGGCAACCCTCCGCTTTCCAGCCAAGTCCTTATGGACTGAGCGACTGCCACCCCAATATATATGTGATATCAGTAATACATTTAGATATCTTGAGGAAGTTCATACCTGATCAAGAACATTCAGTGTATTTCGGGTCTTCTCTCTGACAACTCCTCCTTTGTTTCTGATGATCTCTATCAGCTTGCTGTGGTGCTGTGAAGCCAAGAATCGCGGTTGAAGTGGAACAGTTGTTATTCTCATAAACTCGGCATTGATCTTTAAAAAAGAAAAAGAACAAATGTAAATACATGACAAGTGTGTGATATCTTGGGTTAGACAAACATGCATTTTGATTCAATTTTTCTGTGTTTCCTAAACACTGATTTATTTTTTGCGGCTCACCTTCAACTAGCTAACAAGTATCGCTAAAGTTAATGTTGAAATACAGGAAGAAATGCAATGCTACCAAGTCAACCAATCAGTTCTTTGGTGTCCAAGCCCCCCCCCCCCCCCAAAAAAACTCATCAGATCAACATGAATTGCATAAATGACCTATTTTGGTTTAAAAATGGCAAATTTTGCCGAAGGTGACAGGTTTGCACACCTGAAAAGTTACTTGCCTCATCCATTGTGAACAATGCAGGCCATCTCTCCTTCAGCTCTTCCACTTCTGATTCCTTTGCCAAAATGTCCTCTCTCCGCAGAGAAAAAGTCTTGTCCATTTTGGCCTTTATCACTGCACGATTGTTGCACTTTTTTGCTTCAGTTAAAAGGGACAGTCTCTCATTTTCCAATTTTTCTGGGGTCTCCCCTGTTGGAATGTCAGGTATGTGGTTGGCCTCTCCTTCCGCAGTAGATGTCAAGTTAACTAGTGCATCTCTATTAACTAGCAAATCTCTGTCTTGGTACTGCAGTCTTAAATTGCCACTTAGCCCACACACTTTCCTGACTTCATCCATAAGCTGCTCCATTGACTCTGGAATTCCATCAGGCAGAATTAGCTTTCTGGTGTCATCAGGATTCAGAATAACCTGCAACTTGGCTGGCCTTTTGACTGCCATGTCTGCCCATCCAAAAATCTAGTCAAAACAAGAAAAAACAAAACAATATTAGTTGTAGTAAAAATATTTCCATAACTTACATTAAATTCATATTCACAAATTATTGATTAACAACTCGCTATTTGACAATTCTGGTTTACACAGTCAATATTAACTTTAGGAAATTCTGAATATTTAAGTCAAACCGCTAGGGCCACATGCTTTCTTAGTAGAAATTAAAATAGCAGGCCTTTGAGGATTTATTTCATATGCAAAAGTGCTAATTCATTTTAAGTGCAGATACTTTTTTTCATTTGGTGTGGTATTTAGAAGCTGAGCTATTTATTTTGTGTATAAGAGTATAAAATTAGAAATTAAATAAAAATTTTAGTTAACAGTTCAGAAATATACTGAAACAGTCCCTGAATAACAAATCCCAACTAACAATTATTATACACAGGATCCTATATAATCTATAGCAGGGGTCGGCAAATAAGTCAGGCAAAAACGTTCTTGCGCTTTTTTTGTGGGAGGCACAATAACTAAAGAGGAAGTAATTAAGTGAGTAACTGTGAGTAACTGATCTGTTTCAGCACCAGCCGCTATCAATTTATTTATTTTAAATTTTTCTGCTATCAAAGCAATCTGGCTGCGATATTACTGCTGCCGACCACTGTTCTATAGTTTAACAAGAAACTATTTAGCAAAATATATGATGCACACCATAATTTCTAAATTTCTATGAATTAAATAACGTGTTAGAGTATTACACAGATACTACAATAAAAAATATTTTATCAGATTAGAACTACACAAGGAGTAACTAAAGGTTAAGGGGACATTCTTAGAATATAGGGTGCATTGTCTGACAATTAAATAAGACATTTATAAAATAAAGTAGTTAAAATAAATAAGAAAATGTTTCAGTTTTAACCCCACACCCATATACAACCTTATGCTTGTATGCATCTCTTCAGAGAGATGAGGCGCTGTCCAGACACGAAACAGACACGTTAAATTGCCTTCTTGTTATTAAATAGGGGTGCATGTCTGAAATAACTTCAGACTCAACCATAAACGTTACGTTGCATGCAGTAAGCAAACTGACTGTCATCATGTCGGCAGTGGAAGAGAGACGGGGCCAGGCAGCCAGCGCCAAATATGTCAAAATAGTTGTAATCAATAGTTACTTTATTGTTATTTCGGTTGTTTAAGCCACTTACAGCCAGGAGCACGTCACTTCTCTAAAATGTGTCTGCGTAGTTTCACCTTGTTCTCTGCTCTGCTGCCAGCCCGTGTGTAGCGGGGTGAGCAGCCCCGCCCTCGGTGAAACATGTCCAGACTCGCCCCTCTTCTGCCGTTACTCCAAACAGCTATTTTACAAAGTTGTACTAAACAAAAAAAAAACGGCTTCATTCACACGGATTTGGATATTTGCCTTCTCATATAACATAAATGTTATAGCTCTTGTTGTTAATTTCTAACTTAGTTCACAATTGCGGTACATGTGCGAAAGGAGCTAGCGTTATAGTTTATGTAAGCACTATAGAAAAACAAGACTTATCACACTACACTTACATCACAGTCAAATAATATTAACAACAAAATTAACGTTGCATTTGTAAAATAGAGGCAACATTTGGCTTTGCAATAGCCTGGTTTAGCTAGCTTTAGCTAACACGTGCACAAACACAGTTGACTGTAAAGTAAGTTTTTACAAGTTTTCAAGTTATCCATTCTGCCACTAAACATAAATGCAAATTAAAACAACTTGTTTTCCGGCAAAATAACACAATTTGTGATACTGACCTTATCTAAAAGCGATGTCCTGGGCCACAGATGGTCTTCCCATTCGAAGCTGGTAATGGCGGACCACGGACGGCAAATTCACGAGCAGGGAGCAAGCTAATGTGACGTCATGTGGTCACATGACATGAAAACCTCCAGATTGAAGTGAAAACACTATTTAAGTAAAACTGTTTCTTTAAGTTGGTCTAGCTGGTTCGTTTTTTGCTTAAAGACAAACTGAACAAAACAGGTTCAAACCCGAAACCATGATTTTTCACTTGGTCCAATGTAAAAATGCACGTTAAATGAATGACACAGTAGTTTCACTTTTTTCAGTGTACCTTTAACTCTAAATTTCTTAAAGGGGGCGTGCTTATTAACAATAGCCATGAAACACTCATAGAAAAATGACCAAGCTGTTTCAACATCTGGAATGAGGTCAATTCTGTTCCATTGGCACTTAAAAATGTTCATGGTAAAATGCCTGTTCATTAAAATGTTTTAAATCTCTTTTTATAATGACTCGTGGTTTTCTTTTATCCATTTTGGTATTTCTAACAGTGGCTACAATACAGTGGTCACTGAGATCATTGCAAAAGACCCCAGTTGAACAGTATTTATGTGGGGCATTTGTTAAAATCAGATCAATCAATGTTGACTTTGAGAGACACTTATTATTTGGACGAGTAGGAGATGCAATCAATTGTGTTAGATTTAATTGATCACATACAATTTTAAAATCGTCAGATTTTGGGCTAAGCCAGTCCCAATTTAAATCTCCAATTAGTATAGTTTCATCTGAATCAAGCTTAAATAGAGAATCCTTTAGTAATTGGAGTGCATTAGAGTTGGCAGAAGGAGGCCTATAACATCCCACAACATTTACATGTAAACCCTTGGCAATTTCAACTTTCAGCATTAAAAGTTCAAATTGTTTACAGAGAGATTCAGCTTGTAACAAATCCACATGGAGAGATGTACTTATATAAATGGCAATTCCCCCACCCTTAGCTAGTCTATCAACACGAAAGATTTGAAAGCCATTTATGCAAATATCATTGTCAGATATAGACTTGTTTAGCCATGTTTCAGAAATAACAACCATATCTGCTCCTGTTGACCTTACCCAGATTCGAACTTGATCAATTTTAGGTAGAAGACTACGAACATTAAGATGAATTATTTTAAGGCCAGGTAAAAACTTAAAGTCAGATGGAGTTTGAACCTCTGGGCCAGGGTTTGGTTGTATATTTCCAGATAATAAGAGTAACAGAATAATTAGTCGTCTTTGATTTCCAAAACGGTTGGGAATTGTGTTTTTAGACACAATCTCAATTGAAAGTAACATAATAGAGGTTTCATTAAGTGAAAAATAATCATATAAAATTAGGAAACTAAGGAGTTGTTTTATGACCCAAGGTTGTAGGACACACACATTTTTTAGTTTTGATATTGGCATTTTATACGTAGGGGCAGTTGATTTGTTATGATCGTAGTTCACATTAACTCGAATATGTTCATAAGTATGGACACCCTGAGTCTTTCCAAAATTACAAGTAGACAATTCATCAAGACTTTTGTAAGAATTGTGAAAAATGAGCAGAAGGCACAACAATACACTTGGAAAATGCATATTTAAATTGAAAGTTATACCAGGTAGGATCAGCAATTTTGGTATTGGAATTGCAGTCAAGGGCAGCAGCCAGGCCGTGCAGGCCCAAGGTAGAAAAGCAGCTAGCAGCCAGGCAGAGCAGGCCCAGAATGGAAAAAACAGCCTGCAGCCAGTTGGCAAAGGCCTGGGATAGAAAAGCAGCCAGCAGCCAGGCGGTGCAGGCCCAGTGCAGAGGAGCAGCCAGCAGCCAGGCTGTGCAGGTCCAAGGCAGAGGAGCAGCAAGCAGCCAGGCAGTGCAGGCCTAGGATGAAGAAACAGCTAGCAGCCAGGCTGTGCAGGCCCAGAGTAGAGGAGCAGCCAGCAACCAGGATGTGCAGGTCCAGAGTAGAGGAGCAGCTAACAGCCAGGCTGTGCAGGTCCAGGGTAGAGGAGCAGCAAGCAGCCAGGCAGTGCAGGCCTAGGATGAAGAAACAGCTAGCAGCCAGGCTGTGCAAGCCCAGAGTAGAGGAGCAGCCAGCAGCCAGGATGTGCAGGTCCAAGGTAGAGGAGCAGCTAGCATCCAGGCTATGCAGGTCCAGGGTAGAGGAGCAGCTAGCATCCAGGCTATGCAGGTCCAGGGTAGAGGAGCAGCTAGCAGCCAAGCAATGCAGGCCCAAGGTGGAAAAACAGCTAGAAGCCAGGCAGTGTAGGCCTAGTGTAGGAGAGCAGCTAGCAGTCAGGCAGTGCAGGCCCTGGTTGGAGAATCTGCTAGGAGCAAGATGGTGCAGGCCCAAGCAGGCCCAAGGTGGGGAAACAGCTTGCAGGCTAGTCGCACATGTGCAGAGTCCAAAATGTTTTAAACTGTAATATAAAAGGCTCAAGAAAGGCTTGGACTTTAAATCTAAATGACTCTCTATTTTCAGAATAAAATTAACATTACAACACATTAAAAAAGCAAGATATGTTTTCTCAGAGCAACACAGCACTCTGTTGATCTGCCGCCATCTTGGATTTCTAAGTATCATGTTTTGCAGGGGGGTTTATCAAACGGTTTAGGGAGAGGAGATGTCAGACGTCATTCAACCATCCGAGTACTTTGTGTGAGGCAGACTGACGTCTTTAGACTTTTCATAGACAGACCGGTCTTGGAAGATAGAATAGAGAGAGAGTGACAGACAGATCAAATGAGGTCCTGCTATTTCAGACATTGTGTAAAGACACTAAATAAATGTAATTGTTGACTGGTCTTTTGGTTCTACAGAGACGTTCTGTGTTGCTGAATGGGTGACAAGCATACCCTGAAGCAGACCCTGAAGCCCACCTCCCATCGCATTGTGCAGGACAGGGTCCCTCCAGCTCAGGGGCAGTGATGTACCAGGAGGTGGCCTTCCTGGCTAATAGCACTGAGCACCAGTTCACCCCCTTCCACTTCAAACGTGTGGACAACCCACAGGAGGTCCAGTCCAAGAAGGGTCTGTTCTACAAGCGAGCGCAGCTCCTGCTCCAGCCTCAGCCCTGCCAGCAAGATGGAGACGAGATCGGCCTGGCTGACGGCGCGGCCATTATCAACGTGGGGGGGATCAAGTACCGCATCCCCTGGTCCACGCTGGAGGAGTTCCCCCTGACGCGGCTGGGTAAGCTGCGCGGCTGCAGCAGCGAGGCCGAGATCATGGACCTGTGCGACGACTACGACGGCAGCCGCAACGAGTACTTCTTCGACCGGAGCCCGTTGGCTTTCCGCACAATTGTGTCTTTCTTGGCGGCGGGAAAGCTGCGGCTGCTGCGGGAGATGTGTGCCCTGTCCTTCCAGGAGGAGCTGCTATACTGGGGGGTGGAGGAGAACAACTTGGACTGGTGCTGCCTCAGAAAGCTGCGACTCAGGCAGGAGGAGTACAAGGAGCAGCAGAGGCTGGAGGAGGAGGAGGCCGAGCTCACCTCGCCGCAGTCCTGCGACGAGAGCCAGCAGCCGCCCGCAGCGGGGGAACAGGAAGAGAGCGGTACCGAGGGCTGCATGCGAAGACTGAGGGACATGGTGGAGAACCCCCACTCGGGCCTGCCGGGGAAGATCTTCGCCTGTCTGTCAGTGTTGTTTGTAGCCATCACCGCTGTGACGCTGTGTGTCAGCACCATGCCAGACCTCAGAGAGGAGGAGGAGAGGGTGAGTATCAGTCTCTTCACTATTCACCAGTGGTCTAAGAAGCATTCAAATCTTAGTGGGAAGAACTAATACCATACTGTCAAAATACTTTGTTACAAGTAAAAGTCCTGCATTGGAAATGTTACTTGGATAAAAGTATGTATCAGCAAGAAAATGTACCTAAAGAATTAAAAGTAAAAGTTCTCAATGCTGGAAAATCTCACATTTTTGAAACTGGAAACAATCAAAACAGTTCTGTCAACCAACCAATGGTTCAGCTGAACTTAGGGTAGTTTATTTCTCTCTGAAATGCAGCAAAGTAGAAAGTGACATGAAAATAAAAGACTCAAGTGAAGTAGAAGTATGTGAAATTTGAACGTAAGTACAGTTCTTGAGTAAATGGACTTAGCTACATTCTGCCACTGTTAATCCGTTTCAGTAAAAGCTTTTTTCCCTTGCCCTTCTTATTCATAGATTCAATTTAAATGATCCCAAAAAGTCAAAACTCATTTCGGGCTCCCCATATTTAGTTTCTGGTCTGGAGTGAAGTCCTGACAATTATTGGATTGGAATGATTTAACTCGACAAAATCCCCGGCAGTCAGCATCAAACTCCTTTAGCTACCATGGACATTTGCACAAAGATTCAAAGGTGAGGCATCTCCGAATTTTAAATGTCAAACAGGCTCAAAGAGCAATTTCAGAGGGGTAAAAAACAGTATGTGATGTAAAATATTATGGCTCCCACCGAGTAAAATAAAGAACTCTCTGTGGTGTAAAATCATCCCATGCTGAACACATCTTCATAATGAACACTGCAGTTTTAGTATTATACAACACATGACTGTAAACTTAAGGGACCTCACTCTCAGGATTCCTTCTTATTCCTAACAGCTTCAGGAATGTGAGTGCTTCACAGCTGCTACAGTGTAATTCAGGTTATGTTGATGCAGCAGCCCAGATACACAGTCTTCCTGGGTATTTCTTGTAAATCATTGTGACAGAGACAGAGGCGAAGGCTCAGGGACACCGAGGCTTCCTCTCCATTCCCTTGAATACCAGATTATTGTGTTGTTCCCCTCGCTGTTTCTGCAGCATTAATTCCTTCATTGCAGTGGTAATTGACAGTGCATAAACCACACGAAGATGAGAAAAACAGAATGTATATTCACGAATCTTCATATGAAAATGTATTTTCTGGTTTGGGGGCTTCAGTTCTGTATTTGCAAAATCCCACAGATATTCTGTGCAGTTGATTTTAATTTCCAAAAAATGAATATGAAACACGATCAAATGAATATAAAATATGCACATTATGGTTATGCAAATTATAGCCGTGTAGTCTCAATCCATACAGTAAATGGCTTGTTTACCCAAACCTTAAACCAACTAACCAGTAAACTAATGTTTGTGGAGATGGAGTGCTCCTTTTTCCTCCATGGCATTTTCTTTATTGCAGGTGCAGCAGTAAACAAAGAAGTAGGCAACTCTACTAGGGCTGGGCAATACGTTGTTATTGTATTGATATCAATATATGAGACTAATATTATGATATGATAATATTGTGATATGACACAAGTGTTGTCTTTTCCTGGTTGCGTGATGTCATTTTCTGAACTTACCAGACTGTTCTAGCTGTTCTTGTTATTTGCCTTCCACCTCTTTGTCATTATATCCCAACCAAGTGTCACGGCAGTTTGTGAAATGGTCATGTTATTTAACCCTTGTGTTGTCTTAAGGTCAAATTTGACCCATTTTCTAATCTAAATTTCTATTTTTGGAAACATGGCTTTCATTTACCTAATTTTAATTACCCAAAAATAACATGGATGATTCCATACAACGTGCTTTGCAGAGTGGCTCTATACTTTTATTGACTTTTGTTCAATTTTTTAGCATTTGATAAAGAAATGGAAATGTTATTGAAACAGTACCCTCACTGAACTTTGTTATGTACCCTTCTGCGATTATCCTTCCTTTAATATTAGTCTACGTCAGTTTCTTCTTTTTTGACTCAATACTCAAGGAAACGCAAGAAAGAAAGGGCGGCAAAAGTTACAAAAAAGTGACAAAAATGTTTAAAAAACTGTTGATTTTCACCCGGGAGGACGACAAGTACACGGTCCAATGGAAGACTGAAGGGTTAATCTATTGATCTGTGTACATTAAACACGTTACTGACAGGGTTTTTTCATGATGATGCGCACAAATTTTAAACTAATGTATTTCAATGGGAAGCGTGTTTGGTGATCACAGCACAACTATGGTAACGAGTAGTATGAAAAGCCGAAAATCCACACAGGGAGGTTGGTTTGGGTGGTGGATGGTAGTGATGGTCAAATGAATGTGTGTGACGATTAATTTCCCCGTCTTTCTTTTCCTAAACACAACTGTCCCGTTGTTGTCACGCGTCTTCCGCGTGTGGTGTTTAATTTCCCCGTTGTTGCGTCCCCAGTGACCGCGGATCGTGTCCTGGCGCACGGAAAAAACGAGATGAACGTGTCCGTGTACACGGATATGTGGATTCAAAATAACGTGACCATTTCACAAACTGCTGTGAGGCTGTGTTGTATATCCATATTATTGGTCATTACTCATCAAAAGCTCACTGTGTATGTTTTGTGAAAGCACTAACTGTCAACCCTACAATATTGATGTTGAGGTATTTGGTCAAAACTATTGTGATATTGGGTTTTCTCCATATCGCCCGGCTCTATACTCTGAACATTTTAGGACAAGGGGAGAACTTTTCTCTTTGTTTGATAAAGTTATAAAGTGCTGTTGGCTTCCTGACTCATTTAAAACGAGACAGAGACTAATAGATAGATTTGTGTGAGCCATTCTCTGAACTGATGGCTGCAGGCGTGTGTTTCAGGCAAGAGAGAAAGAGAGAGAGAGAGAGAGACGTTTTTATGATCTAATTGTTTTCTGATTGTTTCACAGTGGTTACATTCTAAAGCACAGTGTGAAAATTGCATCACTGAATGTCATGGGCGGACCAGTCTATGATTAAAGAAGAGCCCTGCAGCATCTCTCTGTGTCAGAGATATGTCATATGAGATATGATATATCAGCACGCTGGGTGGGGAGTGTTGGTTAGCATGAAGTGCGCAAGCATCAAAGGGAAAATAAATCAGGAAAACCAAAGCAGATGAAAGCCAAACTAAGTCCAGCTTAAACATAGTCTCATTTCATCTCCAATTAAGTGTCATCTGTCATTACACGGGCGTAAGAATCTGCTGCTTTAATAATTAAATCAGAGGAGCAACAGGAGTGATTACTATGTTTCAAACTCTTCAGGCGTCATTGTAGTCCCAATTAACCACCCACATGTGCCTGAAAAAGTGAGTCTCGCTCCTTGTCCAAGAGAACATTAGATGGTGGTGGTGGTTCATTAGAAGTGAAAACCTAATCTGAACCAGTCACGGCAACCCCGAAAGGGTTTATGGGTATAATGAGGTGGCTGTGTCATTCGAGGAAAAGTTAGGATAGCACAGTGAAGGGAGGTAAACCACAGTCTGCTATTTCTTTGCATATTTTTAACCGCCTTAAACACCAGAAGCAATAAATTCAACAAAGTGCCACCCCATATGTCAAAGTCTGTTTAATACGAGATGAAAACTTTGTTGTATACAACAAAATTTCCTGTTTAATTACAGTAAACTACTGGCAGCTATAATTGCCAGCTTGAAACTGTTATTCTACAGTAAACCTACTGTGATCTACAACAACAGCACAGTACTGTAAAAATTTTACAGTACTAAACTGTATGGCAAAGAAACATTACAGTATTATACTGTCAGCTTTGGTTTTAATTTTACTGTTATTTTACAGTTCCTACAGTATTCTCTATTAACTTATTACTGTAAAACTGTAGAATATGATCTTCACATTGTTATAAACTACTGATTTAAAAGTTTTACAATTAAAAACAAAACCCCTAAAATAATATTAACAATAATAATAATAATAATAATAATATAAACATAGATGTCACAGAAAAGGCTCAGACAAGAGATGGTCTTATAACTTTAGGCATTTATTAAAGCTAAACATGTTCAGTGTCTACAAAATTTATAAAAACACAAATTTAATTCAGAATGTGAACTGTGACAAGTGATGGCTTAAATTACATCATTTGACTTTGTATTTTTGTCCCCAGGTCAAAATAGGTCTGGTTTGACTGTTTCTTGCATTCTATGCAAAGCACAGAGTACAAATTATCCGCCAATTCACATTCATTTAATCTTTCTGCTCATTTGTTTTTCCTTCCTTCACCCAAAGACAACAGTTCACTGCATCAAATGCATATAAAAGCTAACTAAATTACACCCATTCCATTAACAATAAAAATTAAACTGGCTCTCAACAATGGTGGGTTCAACAATGACCCTGGAGGTCTGAGACAGATGAACTGACCTATACTGGCTAAATAAAGTCCATCACATTGTTTAGTAGCGTGGTCACATGGTGATTCACCGTTGTTGCCTTTTTGTGGACCAGCTTCCCCGTCTTCCTTTTCCACCACTTCCCCTTGGCTGGTCTTTCTTCCCCTCTCAGGATAAATTCCAGTGAGACGCCTAAAATGTAATAGAGAAAGTATATAAGATATTAGGTATGGTAAGTAAAGATCATTTGCATTTAAGATGGAACCCTATCACAGTAATCGAATAAAAAATTAAGATGTATTTTTCTGATAATGACCCTTGTCTCATAATTATGAAAGAATGATCTCATTTTGATTAATTATTCATGAGAAAGAAAACAATCCTGATTCATGATTACAACAGATCAGCTGTTGTCATTATCACAGTACCTATTACACTTTGATTTGAGGGTGGCATTAGGAAACACTGTTACAGTATATTTGGGAAAGGACACATTGCTCAATGAGAGCACCACAGAGAGTGACATGGCCAGTCTGAACAGCCCCATTCCTTAATTAAGATGGGTGCCAAAAGGAAGCAGGGTACGCTTTAGTTTGCAGGAGATAGGTGAAACAACTTTAGAAGTTAATATACCAGCATAGCTTATAATGAATGACGATTCAATATTTCTGATCAGAGCTTGGAGGAGGGGTAACATTCTCAAACAACATTTCTGGCACAAAACTTACCTTTGAACAAACTCCAGTGTCCTTACAGCTTCTTCTTGGTATAGTAGATTGAACACATAGCAAGTAGAAAGCCCTGTGATGAAGCTTTTTTTAAATGCCTTCCCAGATGACCTGGCTTTCAATGCTGATCATCCAATGTTCCAATGTGACTGATGCAACTGATGCAGACAACAGAAATATCGGTATTAGGGCCTTATATGAGGATATGAAGTTCACAGAAAAAGCCACCACTTTTAAATTGTTTTTGTTTAACTGGTGTTTTAGGTCAATGAGTGTCCAGAATGATGAGAGAACTACAAACATGACAGACCATGATACAACTTAAGTTTAGGAAACGGTTACAGAAAGAGAAATCCGACAAATGGAGAAACATAAAGACAGACTGACTTTGTTCTCTACTCCACGTCATGCTTTTATGACACTTACCCAGTAGAATCAGTCGTGGACTGTTGGGAGGGTCAGGGTGCGCTCAACATCGGCTGCTGTGACAGTAATCTGTAGAACATGGACAACAGTACCCAAATTAAGAATGGAATTGCATGTAAAGTCATTGTAGATACAATAAATATTGCTAAAGAAACCTTACATCAGCGGAGTCTGCATGTGCCTGCATATGTGCAAATGTATTCATGCAGGTTTTACCACATATGTTGCAAGTAATGTTTTCATTACAGGCCTTCACAGTAAAATAATCTTTAAAATACTCTCTCAAGAAAAAAATAACCATTACAACAACTAATCAACTAACGTTTAGCTACTGCATGTTGCATTAGTACATATTTGAAGCTACGTTTTAGCTTTTTGCATCAACCTGCCTAACAAGCTTCTCCCTATAAACTCCCAAGAACCGTTTTACTTGAAAAAGTTAAACAAATGGTAAAATAGAACCTTGTAACCCACCATAGTTAGATCTTACAACAAATCAAATGCTCCAGCCAGTTTATGTTAATGTCAGTAATGCCCTTCAACAGAAAGCTAAACTTTTGTCCACATAGTTGCTAAATGAGAGTAGGCCTAACTATGCTAGCGTGCGGCACCTACTTTTGACTGAATCTTTTCGGTAAAAAACAGTCAATAAAAATGGTAATCCAACACAAAATCACATTAGCATTATGATAACTTTTGCAAGATTATATTTACCTTGTTAAGAAAGCCTCGGAGACTGGAGGGTGAGGGTGTGCTGCGTGTTGCAGAGAGAGAGCTGAGGAAAGCAGCCGGTGAAACGTGCTCCTTTCAGTTTGGTGCGGTCAGTTTAAGAGTCCGGATGAAAACCAATTCTTCATCTTCTTGTTATTGTGTCCTCGATCTTAAATAAAAACACTGATGTGTAGGCCTATTTTTAATTTTGCTCAGATGAACTATAAAACGGACCGAGGATGAAGTCTGATTTAAAGTTAACTGAAAACTAAAATAAAATACTGTATTATACCGTAAGATTATAGGTAGCTTGCTGTAAAAAATAAATAAATACTGCTTTTTACCGTAAGATTTTACAGGAGCTTGCCGTAAATATTTTTTTCCTCAAAGACATCAGAATTTACTGTATTCAACTGTATTAATGGAAAACGGTACTTTTACAGTATTTTTACAGCAATTTGTTACAGTGTATAAGTGAGAGCACTTTTGTACACTCACTCAAAAAAGACAAAAAATAAACTTTCTCCTAATGGTTCAAGAAGAGAAATAGAGGTGTGATCGCACCTTGTGATTCTCCTGTAACGTTCCCAGCAGTCATGGTGTGTACCGAGGTGACAGAATTGGCTGTGGAGCGTCTGCTCTCCTCATTGGGGGGGGGCCTTGGTCTGAAAACGTATGTATGTGCTCTGTCAGTGGTCTTGATTCAACTAATGTTGAGCAATTTATTTACGTAGCTCATCGCTCTTCTTGAATCAAGCTCGAATTGGTGAATTTCTTTCACTAATTGCCAAATCTCTTCCACTCGAGTCCACCCACTCATCCTCCCCCATTACAGAGCTTCCCAACATCCATTAGCTTTGATAGCTAGCCATTTACAGATCCTCCCTATAATAATGAAACTAATGAAATGATAATATCCTCAGATACCAATCTGGACTGTAATATAGTGTGTATTTGTTATGTTGCCCTAATGTTTTTGAGCTGTATGACACTTTGAGAGTTATAGCTCCAGTGACCGGCAACACACTTTGAAAGGACACTGGCATATTATCACCATAGGTTTACATGGCTAGATAGATAGATAGATAGATAGATAGATAGATAGATAGATAGATAGATAGATAGATAGATAGATAGATATATTGATAGATACTTTATAGACTTAGACTTAGACTTAGACTTCTCTTTATTGATCCTTTTGGGATGACTTCCGCAAGAAAATTGAAAATTCCAGCAGCAGTTTTAGCAAAAAAGAAAAAAGAAATTAAAAAATAGATAAAAGAAAGACAGTATAAAGACAACAAAATAACAATAATGATAATAACAACAATAAGAACATTTGTCAAATAAACAAACAAAAGACCATAAATTATTAGTAAAGTGTCAGTGTTGAGTCCAGTACTGAAGTGATAAAGTGACTAGGTGTGAATTTAAGTCCAGGTGTGCGTGTATGTATGTGTACTGTGTGTATGTATGTATGTGTACTGTGTATGCATGTATGTGTACTGTTTATGTATGTATGTGTACTGTGTATGTATGTATGTATCTATGTATGTATTGTCCTCTGCCCTATTTCCTCCTCCCCCCTAGTGAGGAGTTGTAGAGTCTGATGGCATGAGGGACAAAGGAGTCCTTGAGTCTGTTGGTTCGGCACTTGGGAAGGAGCAGCCTTCCACTGAACCGGCTCCTCTGGGTGCTGATGACGGTGTGCAGGGGGTGGCTGGCATTTTCAGTAATAGCCAGCAGTTTGTCCAATGTCCTCCTCTCTGCCACCGTCACCAGTGAGTCCAGCTTCATGCCGACCACAGAGCCGGCCCGCCTGATCAGTTTATCCAGCCTGTGGGTGTCCTTCTTTGATATGCTGCCCCCCCAGCACACCACAGTGTAGAAGAGGACACTGGTGACCACAGACTGGTAGAACATCCACAGCAGTTTGCTGCAGATGTTAAAGGAGCGCAGCCTCCTCAGGAAGTACAGCCGGCTCTGTGTCTTCCTGTACAGGTGGCTGCTGTTTGTTGTCCAGTCCAGTTTGTTGTCCAGCCACAGCCCAAGGTATTTGTATGATTGGACTGCCTCCACCTCAACTCCCTCCAACAGGACTGGTTGCGGTTTTGGTCTGGACCTCCCAAAATCAACGACCAGCTCCTTTGTTTTAGAGGTGTTGAGCTGTAGGCAGTTAGTGCGACTCCAGAGAGCTTTATTCATACTGAAGGACATTTTAGGCATCCAGTAGCAAGACAACCATAACCCAAAAAACACATATACACACATATATCACACATACATAAGAATAAAAATGAATATAAAAATAAACATCACTCACAGAAATGCAATGATCATTATAACGTGAGACTTCATGGTAGACTGGCTAATGTGCAAGCAAAAAGTTGCTTATTTACACATCCAGCATCATTAGCACTCACTATGCTTTTCTGACCATTTGGTGAAAGTAATCTAGTATTCAATCTACTTTAAGCTCCGTTGTTGGTGTCCAACCACTCCTGAGGAAAATATTCAATTCAATTCCATTTTATTTATAGAATCAATTCATAACAACAGTTATCTCGAGACACTTTACAGATAGAGTAGGTCTAGACCACACTCCAGAACTTACAAGGACCCAACAGTTCTAGTAGTTTCCTCCAGAGCAAGCAACAGTGCGACAGTGGCGAGGAAAAACTTCCTTTTAGGCAGAAACCTCGGTCAGACCCAGACTCTTGGTAGGCGGCGTCTGACGGGCCGGTTGGGGTTAGAGTGAATAGTGGAAATAACAAAAATAGAAAAAATAGTAGTTTGTAGCAGTTCTTTGTAGTAGTTCTTGGCATAGCAGGGCACTGTTCGGCATTACAAGGCACAGCAGGACGTGGCAGGGAACAGCAGAGTGTAGCAAGATGAACATGGTATCTAAAGCAGTTAAATGCTCACCCAGTCAAACAAAAGCAGGAAACAGACTGCTGCTTGTGTCCCGTTTAAAGCGAAAAGTCAACGTGGAGTTATAGCTTTCCGCAACTAACGTAACTACGTTGTGCACGTAATTACGTCATGTACTTTTGATTGGAAGTGAGGTAACGTAACACATGCAAACCATGATCTTCTTCTAAACCCGAACAAACTGGGACTGTTTGTCAAAGTTAACCCTGTGTTTAAAACCTTTGGGTACGAGGACATCTTGTACCCATCTTGATCTCCTACCACTGGTAGGGGCGGTAATTGAGGAAATGCTAAAGGGGTCGTATCAGGGGGTAAGAACAAACAACCAATGTTACGGAATGGGTATGGCATGGTGGCTCCAAAAGGCGGAAGCGGAAACAGAGGGTAGTTTTGATGATTTAATCAACCCAGAGAATGCACAAAAACAAAAGGAGTCCTGTAAACATGCAGGAAAAAACATGAACTAAAAAACATAGTCCAAGTAAAAACAGAAAGCACAGGAACACTAACACGAACCAGGAAGACTAACAAACACAAGAGACACACAATGATGTGACAAAGGACAAGGGGAACACAAGGACTAAATACACAGGGTAACAAGAGGCAGGTGACACAAGTGTTGGGAAACAGGTGGAAAAACACCAAGAGTGGGAAAACACAGGAAGTAAAACTAAACAAGACGCCACAGAAAAGCCGACTATCACAATAAAACAGGAAACAGAATATATACAAGACATTCACAAGAGACCACAAGACAGAAACTACAACAAGAGAGCGACCAAGGACTAAGACATGAAACAAAACATATACAAAAAAAGACATTCAATATAAGACAATCACAAGACAAGACAGAAAACCAGGCTAAGAAAATAAGACAGGAAAACAGACTACCACGATAAGACAAGACAAAGCACCAGACCCAGAACAGTTTAGGTTAGGGGACTTGTTGCCATTCACAAATACCGTAATTCTTCAAATAAAAGCCAGGAACTTTATTTACCTGAACCGCAGAATGTACCTGTCTTTTATTTGATGTAGGCTTCTATCAGAGGCAGGCTTTTAGTTCTAATTCCATCTGTTTGATAAGTATAATTGTTTTAAATAAACAGTTTTAACTGAAAAGCCATAGTGTTGCAGCGGACAGAGAGCATTCATTTTTTAAGAAACATTTGCAAAAATATCCCCATACAGCCAGAAGGTTGACAGAGCAATTTGGCTCAGAAAGAATCAATAATAAGTTAGTAGTTATGTAAGACGCTTTCTTAAAGCATAAAAAATCATTTTTATTTGCCAGTGCATTAAGTCATGTTATAAAACTCTCGGACATGTGAATTCTGGCCTTTAGTAAATTGCATTCTGAAGTAGAAGGGCAATGCAACCTAAACCCAGGAAGTGTCCATCGTTATGCACTCGGTCACTTGAGGAGAGAGGTCAGACAGAAAACAAGACATTTTTAAGGCAGCCACTGCAATGGAAAGCACTTAGCTTGCCTTTCTAATCTAATGTGGCTTTTAGCAAAGCCTTCGTTGGCCGAGAGGCCTTTTTCTACCCCTCTCACACAAGAAAAGAGAAGCTATATTGCATTTCACATTTCACGGCCGCTCGTTGCTCTCTCTCGATGAATAGGGGATTAACCATCTCAAGTGTTTTGTTGATTTTTACCTTCAGAAATGCTTACTCTCTTCACATGAGCATCTTTGAAAACTTGTCCCATATATCCTCTGGGAGAGCCCCGCCTGTGGATCTAACCTTTCAGGGCCTCTGCTCATGCCTTTAGAGCCCTGTATGCTCCATTCTAATATAAATCCCAGCCACTTTAAAGTACACCCTCACCCCAGCCATGTATTATCACCGGGGAATGGGGAGCCAGGGCTCAGAAGGTGTGGACGGGTGAAAGAGAAATGTGTGCCAATGCTGTAGGAAAATAGCGATAATTTTGACGTAGACTGTGCTGAAAATAGAGACTGAACATCACTCATTTTCTCCTGACTGTGAGACGCACTGCTGTTCGTGCTCAGTAAAGTATGCATGCCAGCATGGCGGTGATGATTTGTGTTTCTCATTGAGTGTTCGGTGAATCATTTCTGGTGAGTCGAGAAGTGATTCATTTCTAAGTGCAAACTGTAAATCCAGTCGATTCTAGATCGCACCTGATACACGCGTAGACATCAACACCGGCATACTGGACATAATGTGCCCTCTCATTCTTCACCAGAGAGTGGTACACGGGCAGACTGGACTCTGAACTTTTAACCAAGGTACCATTATTGCTATTTTTTGACTGAAGTTGACAAAAGAGAGTGGGTTGTTGTTTAATGATATGTCAGCTTGTGTGTGGTTGTGTGTGTGCTTGAAGTCTGGGCCCACTGAGTTAAGTGTGAACTTGAACTTAAGGTATCCTGATTTAAGATGTGTGTTGACAGTTAAAGAGAATAATTATTGGGGTTATGCAGTAATTGTATTTCCAATTGAAGGGAATTGTTAAGAGAAAGAGACAATGTAAGTTTAAAAGAGACTAAATGAGGTATGAAGTATAGGGTATGGGGTATGTTACTGTTCCTCAGCTCTAGAAAATCTTGTCAGGCTATGAATATAGCATAACTAGCATTTATTTAAGTGGGTTAAGTAAGTGGATATAGATGATTTAATTTTGATTTATGATGATTGATTATTTAGTGGTTAAATAAACTCAAGAAATGTAAAAGTGTAAAAAGGTAAAAGAGAACTAGTACAAAATTACTTGGGTATTCTTTATTGTAAATAACATTTACTGATTTAACAAACTCTGGGCCTTCTTCTGACTACACTGGGGATAGGTGGGCCACATTTACAAAAACCTAATTAGTAGGGATTGCCAACTAATAATTGGCTCAGTCAAAGTTACCCTACTGCACAGCATCAATTTGTCATAGATTTAAAATGAATTGATCAAGTTTCATAATGTTGATTATAAAATTAGTTGGTAACAAAAACATAAAATCCACCAAAAACTACATTAGCCTACTGTATTGAGCTGTCTGATGAGAAGGTGACTTTGGAGGGGATTTGTTTTTCTTAATGTTTTAAAATGAACAGTAAATCAAAAAGTAAAAGCGCTGCAAGATGTGATCCCATCAACACTCTATACCCAAGTCTGCAGCTCAATGCTCGCTGTTTTAGTTCTCTGGCCCAATGTTTTACCGTAGGAAACATTTCTAGTAAAAACGCTTAGAAAACCCAAGTGAACATACACTTAGCCAGAACAAATATAAGTTAGCGAGTCAAGTGGATGAATATTCTTTCCCGCAAGCTAACTAAATAATTTATGTTTCTGAGAAGTTGGTGGGATTGGGAACTTACACTGTTGGATGGCAAGAAACACAACCAATACATTTTTGATCATTTGTTGCTCTGAAATGGTTTGCTAACATTAGCAACAATATGTATTTGTTGGGGTCAGAATTAATTGAGAATCTACCAAAGCTGAGACTAAATAAGGTTTTTTAATATAATGCATTGCTCTGGTTACTTACTGCTAACAGAGAAATGCTCCATGGTTTGCTCTAATTGCTCCTCCCTGCGGAGCTGCAAGCTCACCCAGCTGAACAGCCTCTCAGCACATGAAGAGTGAATGCCATTGACTTTAAATATTAGAAAATGCTTTTCCTGTTACCATAGAATCATTTGCATTAGTAAACATTTGCCGCTCCAGTAGTCTGTCTGCCATTAACCCTTGTGTTGTCCTCCCGGGTTAAAAAACTGACAGAAATTTGACAAATGTTGTCCCTATTTCAGACTTTTTTTTAAAGTTTTTACTACCACCACCTTACTAGTTTTACAGTACTTTTTGGAAGTCATGGTCAATAACCCTCCTTTATAAAGAATTATACCGTAATATTTGAGTTAAAAGCAGAAATTCTGAATTATTTTGACTAATAGTTAAGATCAGAGGAATGAAAGTGATCAATTGTATTTGCAGAGAGCGTTGCAAGGAATCCAATCCATTTTTTATGGTAATGTGGTTAAAAAGAAACCCATATTTCAGATATAGACACTTTTTAAAGGGGTCAAATTTGACCAGAGGACAACAGGAGGATTAACTGAAACAATGTTCAGTAATGCCTTATGTTTAAAAATATATTTCTTTTTCCAGAATATCACTCAAAAAGAGAATTGTTTTATGCTTAGCCCCTTTGAATTACACTGCTCATAAATGTAGTCTGTTCAAACTTCAGCTGTAAAGAACCAAAATTAGAAACTTAGGGTTTTTTCCCTCAAGCCAACAGGAAAAAATTAGGAGGTAACATGCATGTGCTATGGTGTGGCTTTAACAGAGGGAAGAGAATGTATTCTGAAATCTGCTAAATATTGGGGATGGAAGGGATAACATATTTTTGTTCAGCAAGGAAAAAAAAGCATTGGCCATAAAGTCCCGCTGCCCCCCCCCCCCCCCCCCAGAGAACCGAGCATCATTAATTCATAGTGACAAGCAACAAAACTGCTTGGGCCAGAGCCAATGCCCCGTGTGTGAGAGTTATAGCAGTATTTTCAGGCAACTGATAAATAAGTACATTTTTGAAATTAGTAATTGCTTATGTAATCATTAAATCTGGGTTTGAGCAGGACAGTTTGCCTGGCAATCATGGTTCTGCATCCTGATAACACACAAACACACACGCACACACACCCAC
This sequence comes from Etheostoma spectabile, assembly GCF_008692095.1. NCBI lineage: Eukaryota > Metazoa > Chordata > Actinopteri > Perciformes > Percidae > Etheostoma > Etheostoma spectabile. The sequence continues at coordinate 29,152,836 of NC_045740.1, read as the reverse complement.
ACACACACACACACACACACGCACAAAACCACACGTCCTGAGGAAATTCACAAAACCACAGTGTAGGAATGACTCACAAATGATAGTTTTTGGTCATTATGAGAAATGATTAGACACACAGTTAGTCAATAAACTACTTAGTGGAAACATCGGCCTGATTTGTTAAACAGTAATTTGTGTGAAATGACTCAAGCAAGCCTCTATTTGCTTGGGTTTCTTCCTGAGGCAGGTGTCCCTCTACCATCCTGCTCTCCTGATTCGATGTCTCCTCTTTCCAAGGCAACTAATCACAAAACCAGCAGCATTCGATGTCACTGATTTTACGCTGAATTAAAGTCATTTCAAGGTTGTGGAAGTAGAATTAAGACAAGGATAGAAAGATACACTTGCATGACAGTGCTTAGAAATGCAGTAGACTGTGCTGATGGTGACATGTGGCATGTACTAATGGTTATTGAATACATTGTTAACTGTTGGGGGCAGGAACCTATCCCAGCATGCACTGTGTGAGTTGTAGGAGTTCCAGTCAATCTTTTACATGGCTGGAAATAGATGGAACAATATTTATTATACTCTGACATCTCTCCATTAGTGCATGTATAGGTACTGAGCATGTGTGTGTAATTCAGGCCTGTGTTTAATGTGTGTAATAACAACAGTGTGTAAATTGTAATTTCCCCTTGTGGGACTAATAAAGGATACATTATTATTATTAAATGGGTGTTCCTTAGGAGAGTTTAAATCCAAACCACAAAACTGAAGTAGCTAGTTTTGATGCCTAAACTTAACTTTTGTTTGTGCCTAACTTTACCTTTTTACTCACTTTTCTTTTTTCACCTGTTCATGAGAATGTGTTGACCACTGCTGTGCATACTGCAGCCAATGTCACCTCTCAACAACTGTGTAGACAGTCCCGATTGCTTCCATTTAAAAAGCTTACAGAAGCGAATGTGTGCGACTCTTCATTGGAGGTGGGGAAGTTAAGCAGATATAGATTCACCAAACCTTTGTAAAACCCAAAACATATCACCCTCAAATTCTGCTAGAGTCCTCCTTGCCAGCATTTTTAACCATGCGATAGAAATGAGGGAGCAATGAGTACACAGTGTTTGCTGCAAAGGTTGTGGGGACAGGCTGTGACAGGCAGTGTGTGTGTGTGTGTGTGTGTGTGTGTGTGTGTGTGTGTGTGTGTGTGTGTGTGTGTGTGTGTCTGTGTGTGTGTGTGTCTGTGCGGGAGTGTTAGTACAAAGCACATACTGTATAGTATAGCTGTAACCCTGCTGTTTCTCGCAGTTACTGTTACTGTTCCTCAGCTCTAGAGAATCTTGTTATGCTCTGAATATAGCACTACCGGGGCCCATATGTTGTGTTTACTGCCATAGAAGAGGAGTATATCTCTCACTCATGTACATCACCTCTTTGTTGGTGCTTATGAGGCTTGCTAACCCTACCAACAGTTGTGTGAGGGGCACAGACTGGGGCTTCGGTTAGCCAGTATTTAATATACAACATACGAGTCAATGTACAAAATAGACCTTAGAGTCTTGCCCATTACAACACGATAATTGAGGAGGCAGAAATCCGGTTGACGAGCGTTCACATCCAAGTAGATGGATACAAGCTTGTTTTGGGAAGAAAAAACCCATATCTACAGCCAACAATAATCTTGAATTATGTGTACTAAAGCATCTATGTTTTGTGTAGCTAGTCCAATTTGTGTGGTATGTGCCTATTGTTGCCTCCTGTGGCTGATTGAGAATAACTCTAAGGGCCCTATCTTGCACCCGACGTAAGTGTCTTTGCTAGTTTAAGACCGACGCGGTTTTTAATTTTGCCCAGCATCCACGTCGTTTAAATAGCAAATGCACCTGCGCCCATGTTACAGGGCGGTGTGTTCAGGTGCATTCTGGGCATACTGGTCTTACAGGAAGGTGTGTTCAGGTGCATTCTGGGCATACTGGTCTGACAGGAAGGTGTGTTCGGGTGCATTCTGGGCGTGTTGGTCTTACAGGGAGGTGTGTTCAGGTGCATTCTGGGCGTTTTGCTATCTTGAGGCAGCTGGAAGTGATCGCACCATTGATCAACAAAAACCTCTAAAGTCAATAACGCAACAATTCATTGTTACTTTAACAGCAAATTAGTAAAATGTGCATGACACTAGGCTTGTTCCACACAGGGACACAGACACACATGTGCAAAAGATTAAACATGATGGCGCAAATCCTCCGTCATAACAGCAATGCACCAAGGTCTAAACATGCCTGGCTGTTAAAGGGAATGAGCGATGACCTCTGATGGGTTGATTGCATGTTACGTCCAAAACACACCTATGATTAATGAAGACACAAAATTCCCTTTGAACCATGCGCCTGGCGCACGGACCCTTTTTTCCACCGTCAAATTAGCAAAAGTAGATTTGGACACGCCCTTAATGCACCTGTGCTTGGGTCATTAAAATAGGGCCCTAAGACTGCAGTGCTCACCCAACTATAGTTCCAGATGTTTTTTTCCACCCCAGGGGGTAGAAATGAGCCTGGTATGTTTTGCGCACCAGAATGAGAAGAAGAAGGTGCAATAGTGGACCCCATGGGACATTATTTGCTGCGGTTGGGAACTGCGACATACAAATAATTGTTGGATTCCGTTTGAATTGAGCTGTAAATTACACATATGATGTTTGTCAATTTGAAAGATAATTTTGCAAGTGAAGAAAGTCTTTTTTTAGTCAAATGCAGCTTTTTTTTTTGTTGCTTTTACATCGACAACCAGTGCTTAAAGTGAAACCAGATCTTAAATCTTCTACTTTTTCTTGTGGATGGAAATTGCACTTGCTTCACCTTTAAAAATCCTGAGGATTCATACACAATCACATTATTGTTCTGTAATATGATTCTTGCATTTTGAAAAAGCATATTAGATGTTTTCTAGAAGAGAAAGTGAAACTCAGTCTGGCACACAGACCACTCAGCAGAGCCCAATGATGTGAAATATATACATAGATTAAAAGCATGTGTGTGCCCAAGACTCGTTCCTTGAAGTCTACCTGTTTGTGAATCACACCACCTCCAACTTATCTGTGGGGATCCGAGGTGAGCTGACGCCTCCTTCATTGTTTGGTTTGCATGCTTGTCTTCAGCTGTGACAGGGTCAGAGTCCCCTGATCGCTGAGATGGATAATTGTGTGCTTTTAATTCGATCATCGATGCTTCTGCCTACATCAGAGGCTATTCTGTGGGGAGAACGGGTGGAAAATGCACTCAGCCGGAAAGCCTCCGACGGAGAACAATACAAATACTGTACGTTGGTCAAATTCAAGGGAAGGGACAGTATAATTTGCAAATGTGTCATAAACAGACATAATCCTGTGTGGATGCAGAAGAGCAGAATGACAGAGGAGGTGTGAAACATACTGGTTAGCATGTGCAAACGAGTAAGCTCCTTAAGGATTTGGACAGTAGCACATTTGTTTGTTTTGGCTTCAGACTCCTATTACTTTGGATGTGAAATGACAGCATGTGGTTAGAGGGTGGCTCAAATTGGAATCGCTCCGCCGCAACAGCAGAGCTTCAAGATTGCCATGCGCTTTCGAAAACTACTTTGCATGAGGGTGCAAAAGTGGATTGATAATGCAGGCGTTATGGGTTAGAGAGAGGAAATATGAATCTGATGATATGAGACTGAATAGAGAGGCTGTATAACTGAATATGATAATATTAAGCAAATAACAGTCACATCCTCAATTTATCCATTTTGTGGCATTCTGAAATGGGAGAATATGAACAAAAAGGGTTTTTTGCAAAGTAAAGTTGGCAATCTTTAACCTTTATTTATCTTTACTTTTATTGTAACTGTAATGGAGTCTTTATGATATGACTAACAGATACAGGTATCTGTCCTTATGTGCTGCTTTTACTCCTTAGCAATGAGGTTTTGTAATTGAACTTAACTTCATTACTTATAATGCTAGCATGTTGATGTTTAACATGTATACTGCTTGCTCCCAGTTTTCTTTAGCATGTTAGCATGCAAACATTTGCTAATTAACATTGAACACAAATTGCAGCTGAAGCTCAAAGGAGTGTCATAAGTTATGTTGGAATTTGGTAAAAAACTACAGTATTGGAGACAAAGAAATGTTGACTAGATATGGAGCTATATAAAAAATAAGTAGATTAGGAACATCAGGAGATTATTGGAATTCATCCTCTGGTTACCATGAGTGTGTGTAGCAAAGTAAAGGCCAGAATGACCAAAGTCAGTTGGATTTATCCTCTGGGGACGATGAATGTTTGTACAATGGCATGGCATACTTGTTATATATATACATATTCAGTTATTAAATAATCGGTTCCAACATGTGTTATAATGTAAATGTATCACACCTAGTACTTTTTGGAAAGATTTTGCAGCTTTGCTGCCCGACCAACACAACTTCTCTTCAGTGCATTACCAGTCATCAGTGTTCATTCATAAAAACAAAATTAGCATTTGAATGCATTAATTCAGCATCACGCTTGTATGTTGGAAGGCTATGTAAGCTCAACATGATGTTAAAGAAATGTCACTGACCAACAATCTGTCGGGGGGAAAGTAGCATACTTCCCACTTCGAAATAATGATTCATATAAGTACATAAGATCATATATAGTATATAAGTAAACAAGTATATCAATTAATGATAAATTTCTTTTTATAGCCAAATGTTTTTATTGTTATTATTATTATTATTATTATAATTATTACTGTTATTATTGTTATCTTTATATTGTCTTCTATACTGTATTCTTGCTAAAACTGATGCTGAAAATTTTAATTCAAGTCATCTCAAAAGGATTAATAAAGAGAGTCTAAGTCTAAGTCTAAGTCTAGCTTCCAGGCTTGTTGAAGATAATAATTCCCGCTTATTCATATGTTGTCGTGCTTCCTATGTTTTGAGAGACCGACACAGTGTAACAGTTAGCATGAGCAGTATCCTATGATGACAGCAAGTGCGAGGGCAGTATGAGTGGGACATTTAGGAGATTCATTTACACTTGGTACATACGACAGGCAGACCCGATACATACCAGACACTTAAAAGAGTTGTTAAAAAGATTCAATTTTTTGCCCATCACTATTTTAAGTCTGGAAAAAGAAGTGGGCCGACAGACGGACATTGCCATCCCTACAGCCATCTTCAGACAGCCTTTTTCTTTGCTGTAGCATTGACATTGCATGTAAACTTCAAAAACACAATTTATTTAAGTAATGCAGGCTCTTGTTTAATTATTCCATAGTCTTTCTCATCCATACTGTGAACTGTGAAGGTTGGACAGTACCTATTTATTCTGGCTGCGCCAAACAGCTTCATCTGTCAGAGGGGGCGATTTACTACCCTAATCAACCAAAACATCCTATATATCACATAACATAAATCTGCTGGGAGATCTATACCACTTTTGATCATGATGACTAGTTTTCCAAGTCCATTGCAGCTGCTGTGGGAAAAACTGCAACTCCAGCTTTGCTGATCGGTGATTTACATGGTCCTTAATGGGTTTAGCAGGTCTGAGGTCTCTAGGGAAAAAAACATGCTATATGCAAAACTAAGCTAAGTGTATACTCTGAAAAATGCACGTGGCTCATTCTGAGAGGAGGGCAGTCAGTTTGAATGACGTCTCCCTGGAGCAGAGCTGTTGACTGAGCAAATAATAATGGAAATGGTTTGCTTATATATTCACGCTGGGGCACTTTACACCTGGCAATAACTGAAACAGCCACAGTGCATGGAGTTCAATTCAATTTTATTTATAGTATGAAATCCTAACAAAAGTTATCTCAAGACATTTTACAGGTCTAGACCTCAATCTATAATTTACAAAGCACCAACAATTCTAGTAATTCCCCCAGAAGCTCCCTAATGTCATTAACCCTTGTGTTTTCTTCCCGTCAATATTGAAAATCAACACTTTTGTTGACACTTTGTATCAATGTTTTTAACTTTTTCTTATGTTTTTGTCCCTTTTTTCAACACTTTTGACGCATTTTTCAATGTTTGTCACTTTTTTTGACGTTTTCAACACAACGTAACACTAACTTATTGACTTTAGTTTTACAGTTATTGTTGGAATTTATGATCATTCAACCTCATTTATAGGAAATTATACCTAATGTTTGAGTTAGATAAGCAGAAATTAGGATTTATTCACTTAGGATACATTTAAATTTACTAAAATTAAAGGAATGGATGTTGATGGATAATCACAGACTGGAATATGTCAGCTTTTACTCAATACTATTTCAAAACCACTTCAATTCGTTTTTCAAATGCTATAAAACTGAATAAGATGCCCCAAATTAATAAAAAGTGGAGATTTGTACTTGCCAAAGAGCGTTGTGTGGAATCAATCATGTTATTTATGGTAATTACAATTGCGTAATTAAAAAGAACATTGATATGAAAACAGGTCAATTTGACCCGAGCCTGAAACGATTCAAGATATTTTAAAGTTTACCTATTTTACAACATGTCAAAGAGGAAGGATTTATTTCTCCAGATTTTCAAATTAATCCACACATAATAATTACAAAGTGGAGCAAAGACATTTTTTTGTTGTAATTAATAACACTTAAATGCAGAAAAATGAAAAGCACATTTTCTTTTTTTAGTGTCCTCCAGGGGTGACTTTGACTTAATAACCAAGTAATTTCTTATAATTACATTTTAAAATATTTATGAACGCTATTTCAGCGGTCTGGAAAAAAAATAGATTATCATTAAAAGAATATTTCAACGGTGGTAGCTTTAAGAATCAGTGTGGGTTTAGCTATGACTGAGACAGTGTGCACATCTACATATTTCCCCTCTCGATCACTCAGGTTTGATGCAGCAGTCAGTGTTTGCTAAATAGATAAGCAAAGCCTTTTGTTTCACACTTCATGAATCTTTCACCACCTTCTCTTTTATGTTTTCTTCATTGTTACCTTTATGTTGTGAGATCAAACGCATCCTCTTGTCAATGGCAAACCCACAAATCAAACAGAAGAGCTTTGAAATAGATTCCTAATCACTGACTTTATTGGAGTTCACGTCTCGGTTACCCCTGTAAATGTTACCCCCTGTAAATATAATGTAATGTAATGTAATGTAACACAACCCTTAATGCCTGTCTTTTTGTGCTTTTTCCCCCTTTTCTCCGCAGGGTGAGTGCTCCCAGAGGTGCTACAACATCTTTGTGCTGGAGACGGTGTGCGTTGCCTGGTTCTCCCTGGAGTTCCTGCTGCGCTTCATTCAGACGCAGAGCAAGTGCACGTTCCTGCGTACGCCTCTAAACGTCATTGACGTGGTGGCCATCCTTCCCTATTATATAACCCTGATTGTGGACTCTCTCTCAGTGGAAAGGAAAGTTACGGGCTCAGGGAACAACTACCTGGAGAAGGTGGGGTTAGTCCTCCGAGTCCTGCGAGCTCTACGGATCTTTTACGTGATGAGGTTGGCACGCCATTCCTTAGGCTTGCAGACGCTCGGTCTGACAGTGCGGAGGTGTACGCGTGAGTTTGGCCTGTTGCTGCTGTTTCTTTGCGTGGCCATGGCTCTTTTCTCGCCACTTGTGTTCCTAGCTGAGAGCGAGCTGGGCGCCAAGCAGGAGTTCACTAGCATCCCTGGTAGCTACTGGTGGGCCGTCATCTCCATGACCACGGTCGGCTACGGAGACATGGTGCCCAGGAGCATCCCCGGCCAGGTGGTGGCGCTCAGCAGCATCCTGAGCGGCATCCTGCTCATGGCCTTCCCCGTCACGTCCATCTTTCACACCTTCTCTCGCTCCTATATCGAGCTAAAGGCAGAGCAGACCCGTGCGCTGAGGCAGAAGCCGGACTCACAAGACAGCACTAAGTCCCAGAACAGCGAAGACTCTCAGGAGACGGACAGCTACCATGGCATCACCGAGGCTGCCGCCTCCACCATGCAGCGGAGGAAGTCCATGGCTGTTCACAGGGCTGCTGAGATTAGAGGGTCCGTGGACACTTAGCCGCTCTGCATGTCTGTCTGTTTGTGTTCAAGTGGCAGCCTGGGGGGGCCTCGACACCCAGCGCTGAGACTGCCAAGTTGACAAGCTGCAGGACTGTGAGCAGGGAGGAGATTTTCTTCTCTGGAGATTGAGGTCATGTGCAGCGCTTGTGCACCAGAGTGTATCTGAGTTTCTTAAGTTTTACAGAAGTTTTTCTTCATAAATTTGACTTGGAAATATGGGTAACTGTACAATATTCCTGATTACACAACCGAGTCAAATGAGATTTAAAAAGGGAAAGAGACACCGACTGCTATTCTGACTTGAGATAAGTATGACCTCAGACTAAAAACTAATGTTCCTCATGTAGCTGCATATCAGAGGATTGTCTGAAATAAAGGTGTTTCTGAGATTTCAGGCATGCAGTTTATTATTGATGTGCAATATCATCTCCATTTACATTTATTGTATTTAGCCAAATCAAATGACTTATTGGACTTGGGGTTTTGTTATAAAAGGATCTGATAATGTCACCCAGTTTATTTGCAATGGAGCGGAGCTAACCCTAACCCAACTACCATACCATGCAAATATACATCTGGTATGGCTGGTCATACTACAGTAACTTCCAGTCGATTATGGCGATCTTAATATTTGTGTTGCACCATTATAGGTCAAATGGTCTACTTTTCATGTATTGCAATAACAAATGGCCAAATTTCCCAAATGTGTACATTTAAGATTTTGCTGTTGTTGACAAAACTAAAAGAGGACCTCAGCCCATTTTTATAGTTCCTAGTAGAGTTCATACATGTTATTCCTATTGTATTCCTATTGACAGACAAAATGTGTTAGTAAATGAAAAACAACTCTCTTCCAAATCCTAAAACTCTAAATGCTAAAACTCAAATTTGTGAGGTAAAAGAAGTAAAAAACAAATACAAGTAGGGAGATGCGATATAAAAACTTTATTTCAGACCCAGGGGGATCCACAGCACAATAAAAACATACAAAACACAAAAATACAAAATACAGATCCTTCCACAATGTTTAGTGATTAATATACAGACATGTTTACCAATTGTTCCACAGTCTGGAAGAGAATCTGACAGAACTGCGTACAAGGTCAGCCAAAACAGAGATTATATCATTTTCTGACTCAGATACCCTACACATGTAAGTCTATACACATAAATCTATACATCAGATTACGTAAAACAGCAGAGCAGGTAGGTATCCCAAAGCTGACAAACATATGGCTTGCACTAGAACTTCTTGGAGCTTTCACCAGTAGCCTCATGCTGTAATTATAAGCCATTATAAACTTTCTATAGATAGATAGGGTTGGGTACCAAAACCCGGTATTAATATGGCACCGGTGCCTAAACAACCGGTGACTACAGGATCCAATTGCAACGCGGATTTTTGTGCCACAGAAGTGCCTGCACTGTGCTCTAACTTTACAGAATTTCCCTTCGAGGATCAATAAAGTATTTCTGATTCTGATTCTGACGGTCCGAGGCAACACTGCTCAGGAAAGACTTAAGGAATTACACTTAACAGCAACTAATGTTAGCTACCATTATACATGGTTAAAATACTAACAGCTGACGTTAAAGGGTGTGAAGTGTGATACTTATGCCCCTGGATTTTAGCATAGGGGGGTGTATAATTGTGCCCCCTGTATTTTAACATAGGGGGGTGTATACTTATCCCCCCTGTATTTTAAGGAATAAGATTAATTTATTTAAATACATTATTCATTCACAAAGAAAATTGGTGTCCTTAAATGTCGAATTTTCCTAAATTTTTTGAATTACCGCATTAAGATCAATTTCCAAAAGATGTCTTTTTTTATTCCTCTTTTTTAATCAACTTTAGCATGGGTGTGTAAACTTATGCGAGCCACTGTACATACAAGAAACAAACACGACCAAAAAGGTGTATGCTGAAGCCTGAGCTTATTACACCTACCCCTTTTTACATGAAATCATATTCTTTCATTCAAAATTTTATGTGTTGTACTTTAAAAAAAAATGTTGGGTTCAGGCACCGACGCCGTTTTAAAAGTATCGCTTTAGCACCAGCATGGGGATAGATGAGATCACGAGAGAAATATTATTGGTACTGTAAATGGGTACATTTTCCATTTCACAACTGAGAACACTACGATAGAATAAAGCCCATTTGCGTATATTTAAAGAAAACAGTAGCCTCCCATTTATTTATTTACAGAGTTTTTACTTATTGACATCACACGTTTGAGACTTACTTCTGTGGTTTGTGGCTTTGAGAGAGAGATGCTCATGTTCACCAATACTGATTGAACTTTCCTAGGCCATGGAAATAACACATTAGAATTCCTAATTTAGGTGGTGTTGTAAAGCTGCATGTCACATAGGAACTGCATATTTTTGCTGTATTTTTTTTGGGTCTTACTGCCCAATCCTTCACACCGTTCTGGCATGTTTTGAATGTATTATTATAGTAAATAACCACCCAAAGATGGAAATAATACACAACTCCCTTTTTTGGATATCATCTCTGATTACACAGCATCCTTGATACTAAAAGTAGAATCGGCACTGGTTAAAGATAGTGTAGAGATAGATCTCTCCTGTTACATATTATATAAAGTGATCTTTAATGTAAGTGAAACCAGTCAGAAGCACAATTACAGAGGGGTGTAATTATTTAGTGATTCTCTTTAAAGAGTTTGAATGACTGTGGAAAATATCATTCATCCACCTTCAGGAAGGGAA